>NC_057742.1:24058073-24058863 GCF_004010195.1 Chiloscyllium plagiosum
AATGAATCTATTTTCTGTCCTGCCTTTTGCTTTGGTTCTCTACATTTTTGGTCCCTCGATAAATACATGGTGGAAAATACTGAAGTATACATTGAAAGCTCCAATAACTTCAATTCAAGTGGCTGACACTTCCTTTTAATCTCCTTCCCCTGTCTTGCTAAAATATCACCTGCAACACTGCCAGTTGTAGAGTATGGTAATAAAATCAAAATACTGGAAATCTGAAACCAAAGTGCTGGAGAAATTCAGCAGGTCTAGCAGCATCTGTGGGAGAGAAACAGAGTTCACATTTCGAATCCAGTATGACTCCTATCAATGAGAGTCTTTCAAATGTTTATGTAAATCTGAATTTTCGTTCAAACGAACCTAGAGGCCTGTAGCGATTGTCTTATTTTACGTTGTGATCCAAGAGACAGATTCACTGCAGATGGATCAAAGAATTACTGGATATTTCTATTCACCTGACATTTAATTATTTAGCATGATGTGAGTGTTTCTGAATTGTGAAAGATGAAGAGGAGTCATCAGCTATCAGAAGGAGTTTATTTTGCGCCATTTTAACGTGCTGTATTTAATGAATGTGCATTTGTATGGCTTTTCTGCATCCACATTTGTGGGCGGCACGGTGGCCCAGTGGTTAGCACTGCTGCCTCACAGCGCCAGAGACCCGGGTTCAATTCCCGCCTCAGGCGACTGACTGTGTGGAGTTTGCACGTTCTCCCCGTGTCTGCGTGGGTTTCCTCCGGGTGCTCCGGTTTCCTCCCACAGTCCAAAGATGTGCAGGTCAGGT
>NC_057742.1:24059262-24060970 GCF_004010195.1 Chiloscyllium plagiosum
AGGAGGACCAGTTCCACCACAGAACACACCAGATGGCCTCAAAGACCACTTGCACACATGTCATTTATTGTATCCATTGCTCCAGATGGAGCCTCCTCTACATTGGGAAGACAGGACTCCTACTTGCAGAGTGCTTCCGAGAACATCTCCAGGACACCTGGACCAACTAACCCCACCGCCCCATGGCCGAACACTTCAATTCCCCTCGCAGTCTGCCAAGTCCTGGGCCTCCTCCAATGCCACTCCCTAATTATCTGGAGGAAGAACGCCTCATCTTCCACCTCAGGACCTCTAACCCCATGGCATCAATGTGGATTTCACCAGTTTCCTTATTTCCCCTCCCCCACCTTATCCCAGATCTAACCTTCCCTCATGTCCTGTCCTACCTGTCCATCTTCCTTCCCACCTATTTGCTCCACCCTCCCCTCTGACCTATCACCATGACCCCCACCTCTATCCACTTATCGCACTCTCAGCTACATTCCCACCAACCGCAGCTCCCTTCCATTTATCTCTCCATCCCCTCGGCTCCCAGCCTCATTCCTGATGAATGGCTTTTGCCTGAAATGTTGATTCTCCTGCTCCTCAGATGCTGCCTGACCTGTTGTGCTTTTCCAGCACCACACTCTCGACTCTGGTCTCACATATAGGCCCGGCTGACTGGGAATAGCAGATTTTCTGCCCGAAAGAATAACTGCTTATTGACAAACTCAGCAAAAAGAGAGGGGTATGTAAATGTAATATTTGAATGTGTTACTGTGACAGGTTTCAGGGTTAGGTGTGCTATTCTCCTCTCTGTGTCAGTGCGATAAAATATGGTTAAATATGGTTGCATTGCTGTGAGGGCCTCCTTACTGACGTGCGTTTTTAAAAATGTTACCCTTAAAACATTTATATTTATAAACCACCTCACTCATCCTCAGAAGAAAATACCATTTATCATCAAATGATTGACCCTGCAAGCTAACAGAGCTGTCAACCTCTGGGCAACAAGGTGCCACATACAGCAATGAAGTAAATGATTAGAAATGCTGGAGGGATATTAATCAGAACATGAAGAGCATTCTCATGTTCTTCATAAAGCATTGTTACAGAATCTTGTATATCTTTCAAGTCAAATAGGTCCTTACTGGAAAGTCAATGTAACCCTCTGCACTGAAATCTCAGCCTACATGGCACCCTCAAGCTTGGAGTGGGCTTGGACCCATACACTTTTACTCAGAGGCTACAGCGCTATCATTATGTCCATTTAACACTTACATGATTTAGGTATGATTTGGAGATGCCAGTGTTGGACAGGGGTGTACAAACTTAAAAATCACACAACACCAGATTATAGTCCAACAGGTTTAATTGGAAGAACATTAGCTTTCGGAGTGCTGCTCCTTCATGGGGTGGTTGTGGAGGACACAGTTGTAAGACACAGAATTTATAGCAAAAGTTTACAGTGTGATGTAACTGAAATTATACATTGAAAAATACCTTGATTGTCTGTTGAGTCTTTCATCTGTCCGAATACCATGATAGTTTCACTTCATTAATGTGTAAATCACAAAACCTTTTTGTAAAAGTTGTATTCTCAGGTTAGCTGTAACAATTAGTGTTAGCTAGACAATATGTTGAAGGTGTTAGCCCCCTGTGTTCTCTGTCTATGCCATGATGTTTAGATTGATTCTAATCTAAAAAGTGAGATAACAGAGTTTTACAT
>NC_057742.1:24061271-24062292 GCF_004010195.1 Chiloscyllium plagiosum
TGTGACATGAACCTAAGGTCCTGGTTGAGGCCCTCCCTATGGGTATGGAACTTAGCTATCAGCCTCTGCTTGGCCACTTTTCGCTGCTGCCTGTCCCAAAGTCCACCTTGGAGGATGGTCACCTGAAGGTCTGAGGTCGAATGACCTGGACCGCTGAAGTGTTCCCCAATTGGGAGGGAACCCTCCTGTCTGTTGATTGTTGTGTGGTGCCCATTCATCCGTTGTCGTAGCCTTTGCTCGGTTTCCCCAATGTACCAATGCCTCAATGCTCCTTGCCTGCAACGTATAAGATAGACAACGTTGGCTGAGTTACAGGAGTACCTGCCACGCAATGGTGGGAGGTGTCCCCATGTGTAATGGTGGTATCCATGTCTACACTCTGACATGTTTGCAGCGCTTACCGTGACAGGGTTGTGGCAGTGGAAATTTCTGAGATGGAGAGTATATGAGGGATGGTTGTAAATGGAGCTACTGTGGTATGGCAAGTGGGTGTGAACTGGGTAACGAAGGAAACTACGCTGTTGCTATTCAGCATAGATAAAATAACCTGGGAACTAGAGACAGAGACAGAGATTGACAGAGAGAGAGAGAGGAGTGAATTTCAAATAATGAAGAATAAGCAAAATCAATGCAAAGAAATCTGGACCCATTGGGAAGATTAGCTATTGAATGAAAGATGTGTATAACATGGACAAACAACAGATAATGAGCTGACTGGAGGGAAATAAACAGTAACAAAAAATAAAATGAATTTTGACTGCAGGATATAACCAATTCTGGGACCTGGGGACATAAATGGATTGTTGACTGAAATCAACAGTCGTGGGTGATAGTTATAAGGAAAACTAACTAGATATTGGAATATATAGCCAAAGGGATACAGCATATGTCTTGGGAATTGATTGTCATTTAGTACAAAACATTAGTACAGCAACGTTTAAAAAAAGTTTTAAAAAAGAATGTGGGCGGCACGGTGGCACAGTGGTTAGCACTGCTGCCTCACAGTGCCTGAGATCCGGGT
>NC_057742.1:24062313-24069778 GCF_004010195.1 Chiloscyllium plagiosum
TTGCACGTTCTCCCCGTGTCTGCGTGGGTTTCCTCCGGGTGCTCCGGTTTCCTCCCACAGTCCAAAGATGTGCGGGTTAGGTGAATTGGCCATGCTAAATTGCCCAAAGTGTTAGGTAAGGGGTATGTAGGGGCATGGGTGGGTTGCGCTTCGGCGGGTCGGTGTGGACTTGTTGGGCCAAAGGGCCTGTTTCCACGCTGTAATGTAATCTAATCTAATCTAATCTAAACTTGCACATTTCCGGTTGTTGAATTATAGCAACATATTAGAGACAGGTCAGTAAAAGGTGACCAAGGAGATACCCCAATTATTATTACATGGATCAAAATTCTGGAATTCCCACAGTGGGTGTCCCACATCCTCTTTGGATTGTAGTGGTTCAAAAGGTAGCACACCACCACCTTCTCAAGAGCAATTAGGTTGAGCAATAAATATTGGCCGAGCCAGTGATGCCAACTTCCTGTGGAAACATTTTTAAAAAAATTACAAATAGGATACATATTTAATTCTTAATGAAATGCTTTTAAGTGAAGTACACCGATTTCAAACAAGAGATTAAAATATGCTCAACTGAGGGCCATTGATTGACATTTGCACACAGAATGCCACTGGAAAATTTAAAAAAGGATTACACAAATATGCTTCTCTACCTGGTTCCTTCCTTTAAATGTCTGCAGAACTTGCTGAGGTTGATGTACTTAACCTACCACTTTACAGTTCATAGTATGGTCCTGTGGGATCGTGTTCAAAGAATAACGAGAATCAGTGAGTGACGAAAATAGACTCATATTCAATAGTACAGCACAAGTTCAAGGCAGCAATTAAATCCCGAAATACAGTTCTTACAAGAGCCCATTTCCACACAATTCTTACATGTATTAAAATTCCGTTGCTATGGTCTAACATTTTTTTTCGATAGTACGGGCGACACGGTAGCTCAGTGGTTAGCACTGCTGCCTCACAGCACCAGGGTCCCAGGTTTGATTCCAGCCTCGGGCAACTGTCTGTGTGGAAATTGCACAATCTCCCCGTGTTGCGTGGGTTTCCTCTGGGTGCTCCGGTTTCCTCCCACAGTCCAAAGATGTGCAGGTTAGATGAATTGGCCATGCTAAATTGCCCAAAGTGTTAGGTGCATTAGTCAGAGGGAAATGGGTCTGGGTGGGTTACTCTTCGGAGGGTCAGTGTGGACTTGTTGGGCCGAAGGGCCTGTTTCCACACCGTAGAGAATTTAATCAAAAAATGTACACAAAGGTTTGAGGGGCTTCTGTCCTGGGTTTCAGGAGATGGGTTAAAACGTGCTAAATGCTGGTTGCTACTTCTGATGGGATTAAGAATGTCTGTCTGGTCAGCTTGCATAATTAAGAGGTGTTGGTCCTTTTGTCTTTTAAGTTAAAATATTAGGCACATATGCTTTAAATAAGTTAGAAATTTTATCCGTACTTAATAAAACAATAAAGGATATTAAACTGATTACTGCAGCTGGGTTGTGAGATTTGTTTATTATTTGCGGTGTGAGTTTCATTCATTCATGCAACTTCATGGAAGCGCTGTTTTGTCACTTAGTTTATAATGGCCCGGTTAAAAGGTATTTAGCACGGACATACTAATTGGGGAATCTATTCAGTTCCAGGATATGGTTGATAAGGGCTGATTAATATTAGAATGCTTCCTGGAGACTTGATAGGGATGGTATTCTTCTGTGTGCTACACCAGGTAAACACTGCTTGTAGCAAGGGCTGATATGGTGTGGAAATGTAGTAATGGATTTGAAAGGGTTGTTTTGAGTAGAGAGGATTGTTTTAAATTTGGATTGTAAAATGTACTGAAGAACCATGGTTTTAAGAATGAGTGAAATTGTCTAATAGTAGGGAATTATGAATAATGAAACAGGAACATGCTGTTCGCTTGTGAGAGGGTTAGTAAAGGAGTTATGAATAAATGAACAGGAACCCGGTATTAATGAACATAGTGAACCGGGAGTGAGTTAATAAAGGTAACCTATAACATTATGTCTCACAGTTCTGACTGAGCTTTTTGACAGTCATAAACTTCTTCACTTGCCTTAGGATAAAGTTAGAGTTATATTAGTGTTCCAGCCATAACAAATGTGAGTTTAAAATCTTTGCATTTTATGTGTAGGTGTTTCAGTCACTGTCTGTTGCTAATACTGCTCTCCATCTGCTATTGTCTTCATTAAGTTGATTTAAAAAAGACAGCACAGACCAAGAGTGTTCAGAAAGATGGCCATAAAGTTGGTAAGATACTTATTGTCATTGATAACCATTCTGAGTGAATGCTTTGATGTGTTGTGATGGCTAAATCCACTTAAAAATGCAAGAAATGTATTTTTATTCCTGAAAATCTAATGGAATATCTGCCATAAAGTACCCTTCTGTCTTTGCCCTAGAAAATAACCATCAAAAAACACAAAGTCATTATGCCCATGTACAATGAAAGCACATTACCCCACCCCTTCTAACTCCCACAAACAACTCTGGAAAGATTGTTCAAATGATTTAGTGAAAATGAAGGCCATGCCAGGCAACAGTTTCCAAATACTTTACATGAACTCCTTACAATTAGTCAGTACTTTAATGGCCATCTATTTTCTCTAACTATCACTATCAACTGTCTTTTGCCAGTAGAAATATTTTTATTAAAGTTAATTTAAATTGAAAGACTTCGTAGTTTGAAGGGCTTCTATAGTGTTGCCTCTGAACTGATGAGCAATTGTTCCAATTAGCTTGGCACATCAGTAACCATCTACAAAGATGAGACTTGACTTTCTTCTGCTGAGAGAGTCGGCAACAATTTTCTTGGTCCTGTTCTATCTAGGACAGTACAGTATGCCACATTGAATTTTTACTTTTAAGCTCCTATATTATTTCACAATTACTTTTTGTTTTCTTTTCCATATGTTGCTGATATGGTGGCGATGGGAAAGATTTTCCACTGGTCAGTAAGCGTTCAGGTTATTTTTCATCCAATGCAAAATGGAAAATGAGGGGAATAATTTGCTTTTGGCCAGGGCTACTATTTGTTCACAATTTGCATAAAGATGGCAACTGATAGAATGGTTACTAAAAAAGTCCCAGAGGAACGTCTAATTAATATCTAATGAGGCAGTGTATTCATCCAGTTATGATTTTGCTCATGCAAAAAATTTGAACAAAGGATTAATACCCAAAAGCTAAATATATCCTCCTTCATAGGAGAAACTAAGGACTGCAGATACTGGAGATCAGAGTTGAGAGTGTGGTGCTGGAAAAGTACAGCAGGTCAGGCAGCATCCAAGGAGCAGGAAAATTGACGTTTCAGGCAAGAGCCCACTCTCGACTCGCTATCCTCTTTCATATGCAATCTAAACAATGACATCCCTTCAGTAAATAGAGTCATAAAGATGTACAGCATGGAAACAACTCGTCCATGCTGACCAGATATCCCAACCCAATCTAGTCCCATTTGCTAGCACTTAGCCCATATCCCTTCAAATCCTTCCTATTCATATGCCCATCCAGAAGCCTTTTAAGTGTTGCAATTGTGCTAGCCTCTACCACTTCCTCTGGCAGCTCATTCCATACATGTATCAGCCTCTGCATGAAAACGTTGCCCCTTAGGTCCTTTTGATATCTTTCCCCTCTCAGCCTAAATGTATGCCCTCTAGTTCTGGTCTCCACCACCTCAGGGAAAAGATTTTGCCTGTTTAGCCTATCCATGCCCCTCATGATTTTATAAACCTCAATAAGGCCTCCGACGCTCCAGGGAAAACAGCCTTAGCCTATTCAACCTCTCCCTATAGCTCAAATCCTCCAACCCTGGCAACATCTTTGTAATTCCTTGCTGAACCCTATCAAGTTTCACAACATCCTTCCAATAAGAAGGAGACCAGAATTGCATACAACATTCCAAAAGTGGCCTCACCAATGTCCTGTACAGCCACAACAAGACCTTCCAACTCCTGTACTCAATACTCTGACCAATAAAAGAAAGCATACTAAACACCTTCTTCACTATCCTATCTACCTGCGACTCCACTTTCAAGGAGATTTGAAACTGCACTCCAAGGTCTCTTTGTTCAGCAACACTCCCTAGGACCTTACCATTAAGTGTATAAGTCCTGCTAAGATTTGCTTTCCCAAAATGCAGCACCTCGTATTTATTTAAATTAAACTCTATCTGCCACCTTTCAGCCCACTGGCTCATCTGATCAAGATCTTGTTGAAATCTGAGGTAACCTTCTTTGCTGTCCACTACGCCTCCAATTTTGGTGTTATCAGCAAACTTACTAACTGTACCTCTAATGTTCACATCCAAATCATTTATATAAATGATGAAAGTTAGTGGACCCAGCATCAATCCTTGTGGAACTCCACTGGTCACAGGCTTCCAGTCTGAAAAACAACCCTCCACCACCACCCTCTGTATTCTACCTTCAAGCCAGTTTTGTATCCAAATGGCTAGTTCTCCCTGTATTCCATGAGATCTAACCTTGCTAACCAGTCTCCTATGGGGAACCTTGTCAATCACCTTACTGAAGTCCATATAGATCACATCCACTGTTCAGCCCTCATCAATCATCTTTGTTACTTTCTCAAAAAACGCAGTCAAGTTTATGAACATGTTTTCCTGTACACAAAGCCATGTAGACTATCCCTAATCAGTCCTTGCCTTTCCAAATAAGTGTAAATTCTGTCCCTCGGGATTCCCTCCAACAACTTGCCCACCACCCATCACCAGTCTATAGTTCCCTGGCTTTTCCGTACCACCTTTCTAATACAGTGGCACCACATTAGCCAACCTCCAGTCTTCTGGCACCTCACCTGTGACTATCAATGATACAAATATCTCAGAAGGGAACCAGCAATCATGTCCCTGGCTTCCCATAGAGTTCTAGGGTACACCTGATCATGTCCTGGAGATTTTTCCAACTTTGTGTTTCAAGACATCCAGCACCTCCTCTTCTGTAATATGCTCATTTTTCAAGATGTCACCATGTATTTCCTTACATTCTATATCTTCCATGTCCTTCTCTACAATAATCACTGATGCAAAATACTCATTTAGTACCTCCCTCATTTCCTGTTGCTCCACAAAAAGGCTGCCTTGTTGATCTTTGAGGGGCCCTATTTGCTCCCTACTTACCCTTTTGTCCTTAATGTGTTTGTAAAAGCCCTTTGGTTTCTCCTTAACTCTATTTGCCAGAGCTACCTCATGTCCCTTTTTTGCCCTCCTGATTTCTTTCCTAGGTATACTTCTCCTGCCTTTATACTATTCTCAGGATTCAATCTCTCAATCTCTCCTGTCTATACCTGACATATGCTTCCTTCTTTTTCTTAACCAAACCCTCAATTTCTACACCTGCCAGCTTTTCCTTTCACCCTAACAGGGATATACTGTGTCTGAATTCTCATTATTTCATTTCTGAAGGCTTCCCGTTTTCTCGTCATTCCTTTACTTGTGAACATCTGTACCCAATCAGCTTTTGAAAGCTCTTGCCTATTACCATCAAAATTAGCCAACCTCTAATTTAGAACTTCAACTGTTAGACCTGGTCTGTCCTTTTCCATCACTACTTTAAAACTAATAAAATTATAGTTGCTGGCCTCAAAGTGCTCTCTGACTGACACCTCAGTCACCTGCCCTGCCTTTATTTCAAGAGTAGGTCAAGTTTTGCACATGCTCTAGTAGGTACTGACTCAGAAAATTTTCTTGTACACTCTTAACAAATTCATCTCCATCTTAACTTTTAACACTATTGCAGTCCCAAAATAGAAATAACTGCCAAAGATTTGGCACCTCAATCCTCCAAAACAATTGGCTGTATCTCCCAAGATAACTCAACCATTGTAAATTATATATATTTGAGTGAAGCCAAACTGGATAGTGGGCAGTGCAGTATTTATAATCTGAAGCCTTCTGATAACTGCTTCTTCCTGTTTCAAAACTTTGAGGAAAACGCTTGCAGGAGGACCCTGACTGTTGTAGATAATGTATTATTCCTGTGTTTCAAGTTGAGGCCAAATAGCAGACTACTGTGGATATTAGACATTTGAAATAAATAATACGATCCATTATTCCCCCATCTGGAAAGGAAATCAATAGCCTTATCTCTGAACCTCTCTGATCATTTAGAGCATAATTTCCAACTTCATTATTAGACCTCGTGGTATTTTCTGTAAACTAGAGTGAAGAGAACCTGATGGTGAGCATGTCTCCACAGTGGGCCAAGGAAATTTGTCTGGCACTTGCTCAGCACCAGGCAGGGGAGGACATCATGGTGCTGGTAATAGACAAATTCATAGAAATGCACAAGCAGGTACAGAAGCAACAAGCAGGATTGTCAGGGGATTTGGACACATTCACTCAAAAACTGCAAGAGTGCAGCAATGTGTTTGGGACTCTGCTATTTCAGGAGGTGAACTTCTGACCGCCTCCATGGATACCTTGATAGCTGCCACAGAGAGCCAGGTCCAGCATACTCAGAGTGTGCTGGGTATGCGCACGGTCATATGCTGCATCACTCTCTCAGCATCAAGGCCAAGGTGACTGGGGGATGTGGGATGTTGACAACAATCAAGGTGGCTGTTCCTCATGAGGGGACGGGGATGCTGGTAGGATACACAAATGGAGGAGAAACAACAAACATGCTCTAGAGGCCTCCTATCTAGAGGTGGCCACCTCCACCCAGCCTGCCATCATCAGCCTTGAGGGAAGTCATGTTGAGGAGGGTGCACCTGACAGTAGGCAGGACACACTCAGCAAATCTAGGCACAAACAAGGGGGTCCCGCAATGAACCTTTAAAGGCCAGTTGACTCTGGTGTAATTCTTTGAACATCTTTTGCTGTATAATTCTGTATAATGATATCAGTCTTTTAAACAATAGAAAGTCTAGGCAATTTCCACTATTATAAATTTGACAAAATTGATTTCTCTGGTTCCAATGCATGTCTCTTAACATTTCTGCTCTTGTGAGTTTAACTCTTTGACAATCCATTAGTTGAGATAATTGAGATGGTAACCAGGGTAAGGACAAGCCAGGGAACTATAGACCAGTGAGCCTGGCCTCAGTGGTGAGCAAGTTGTTGGAGAGAATCCTGAGGGACAAGATGTACATGTATTTGGAAAGGCAAGGACTGATTAGGGATAGTCAACATGACTTTGTGCATAGGAAATTATGTCTCACAAACTTGACTGAGTTCTTTGAAGAATTAAAAAAGAGGATTGATGAGGGGAGAGGGGTAGTTCGTGATCTATATGGACTTCAGTAAGGCGTTCAACATAGTTCCCCATGGGAGACTGGTTAGCAAGGTTAGATCTCATGGAATACAAGGAGAACTAGCCATTTGGATGCAGAACTGGCTCAAAGGTAGAAGACAGAGGGTGGTGGTGGAGGGTTGTTTTTCAGACTGGAGACCTGTGACCAGTGAAGTGCCACAAGGATTGGTGCTGGGTCCTCTACTTTTT
>NC_057742.1:24069797-24074567 GCF_004010195.1 Chiloscyllium plagiosum
TGGTAAGGTCCTAGGGAGTGTTGCTGAACAAAGAGACCTTGGAGTGCAGGTTCATAGCTCCTTGAAAGTGGAATCGTAGGTAGATAGGACAGTGAAGAAGGCGTTTGGTATGCTTTCTTTTATTGGTCAGAGTATTGAGTACAGGAGTTGGGCGGTCACTGTTGGAATATTGCGTGCAATTCTGGTCTCCTTCCTATCGGAAAGATGTTGAGAAACTTGAAAGGGTTCAGAAAAGATTTACAAGGATGTTGCCAGGGTTGGGGGATTTGAGCTATGGGGAGAGGTTGAACAGGCTGGGGCTGTTTTCCCTGGAGTGTTGGAGGCTGAGGGGTGACCTTATCAAGGTTTATAAAATCATGAGGGACACAGATAGGATAAATAGACAAGATCTTCCCTGGGGTGGGGGAGTGCAGTACTAGAGGGCATAGATTTAGGGTGAAGGGGAAAGAGATAGAAGAAACCTAAGGGGAAATGTTTTCATGCAGAGGGTGGTATGTGTATGGAATGAGCTGCCAAAAGGAAGTGGTGGAGGCTAGTACAATTGCAACATTTAAAAGGCATCTGGATGGGTATATGAATGGGAAAAACTTGGAAGGATATGGGCCGGGTGCTGGCAGATGGGACTAGATTGGATTGGGATATCTGGTCAGCATGGATAAGTATGGACCGAAGGGTCTGTTTCCAAGCTGTACATCTATATGACTCTTTGTAAAGATGTAAAAAATGAGACACAATATCTGACCAGCCTCATTGTCCCTGTACTGTCTATTTCTGTCGAACATGAAGTGATCCCATTAATGCATCCCACTGTGTGTAAAATGCCCCTTTGTTCCTTGGCCTAGACAACAATATAAACTGAAATCTAACAGGAAGTCCTTCAATATTGAGGTTTTCTAAAACCCTTAACAAAATGATCATAAACAATCAACATGGTTGTTGTAGTGACTGGAATGAGATCAACCAGGTGGACTTCACAGAATGAGTTCCCTGATCGGGGCTGTTACCTGGTTCAATCAGGGGTCCCTGGCTGAAAGACATAACAGAAGTGTCAAACACGGAGAAAAAAACAAACAGGAGTGTCAGTGATTCTGTTCACACTATGGAGCTGTCTTCTACCATGCAAGTGAAGATAAAGATGGTGTCGGTAATGGGATACCAGTCTTCATGGAGTTTTCTCAGTGCCAATGAGAGAAAAACACCTCTGAAGAGATTTGCTTGCAACAGTCATCTTTGAGTTATGGCAAGCATTTCTGGCAGCATGCCATTATTTGGGAAGTTTGACTCGGTTGATCCAGCTATTGAAGACTGGGCCCAATATGTAGAGAGAATGCACTATATTTTCCATGGAAATAACATTGGAGCAAACGAAAATCAATGAACAATTCTCCTGACAGCTCGTGGACCCACAGATTTTCCAGTTATTAGGACCCTAACATTTCCTGAGGCACCAGATACTAAAACCTTTCAAGAGTTGATAGACTTAGCCGAGGAATATTACAACCCCAAGCCTCCTCTAATTCAGATTTACTCAGCAGTTTGAGAGGCAGGGGAATCAGTACTGCGGTTTTTGATGAGGTTAAGATGACTGGCAGAGGCATGTGATTTTGGTTTAATCCGAATTGAGTTGCTGAGACACTGTTTTAATATGGGATTAATGATGTGACCATGCAAAAATAAATCTGAGAGCTGAAGCCCATGCTGGACTTCAAACAAATACTACAACTGGCTTTGTCATTGGAAAATGTGGCAAGTGGAGCTATTGAATGACAGGGTATTCCAACAGAAGTGGACACCCTCGCTAGACTGACTGAGTGAACTCGAATGAAGGCATTTGCATAGTATCGTTCAGGACATATCCTGAACAGAGGGACTCTAAGTCACCCTATAACAAAACCCTAAAACAAAGCCCAGCCTCGGGCAAATGGTTAAAATTTTCTTGAGGATCCAGACTAGAATGCCATTGTAGTTGCTGCCGGTATGTGGACTAAAAGAGTTCCACTCGGCCTGAATTGATTAAGAGAACTTATTGGCCAGTATCCAGGACAGTGCAGACCTTGGAAAGTCTGACTACAGCTGAGTTGGAACGGTTAACATGTTTAGCAACATCCAAAGCAGACCCAATCAAAATAAACATCCAGTTAAATGGTCACTCAGTTCTAATAGAGGTTGATACCTGCATGGCTGAATCAGTGATTGCAGAACCAGTCTTCATTAATTCACTCTGGACTCCAACTCTTAAGTTTGCATAAGATTTTACCCAGGCTGAAAACCTGTACTGGGGAACCTCTACAGCCTAAGTGCCCAACTGCGGTTCCAATCTTGTATGAGAAGCAGCTGGTTCAGTTCCCACTGATTGTAGTAAAAGGCTCAAGCCCAAGCTTGATGGGGTGAAACTGGTTGAGAAAGATTCAGCTTGATTGGCTCAACAATTTTCTATTAGAAAATGGCTGCCGGAGTGAAGTCCTAATTAAATACTCAGACGTTTTTCAGGAAGTTCTAGGGACTACCAGAAGGGCCAAGGCCACCTTACATGTTGACCAGGATGCAATTCCATAATTCTGGCAGTGCCATTTGCCTTAGTGTAGAAGTAGAAGCAGAAATCAGGAAGCTGGAAAGAGGAGGAATCATCAAACCAGTCCAGTTTGCGGAATAGGCAGCATTGGTTACAATGATTGTGAATCTTGACAAGTCGGTTTGTCTTTGTGGGGATTTCAAACAAACAAAAAATTGCTTTTTTCAGTTGGAGAAATACCAAATCCCTTGCATGACTTTTCTGCAAAACTGGTGGGGGGTGGGGTGGGGTTTTCCTTCATGAAGCTGGATATGAGCCATGCGTATCTGCAATTATGGTTAGGGTGAGGATGAGGAAGTGTGCTACAATTCATACCCATAAAGGTTTGTACCAATATATGAAACTGCATTTTGGGGTATTGTCAGCCTGTGCCATTTGCCAGTGGACGATGGAGAATATTTTGCAAGTCACCATTTATTTGGATGGCATGCTAACAACCCTGAAGATCAATAAGGAACGTTTAGGGTACTTGGACATAGTGCTTAAACTTTTCTCCAAGGCAGGTGTATGCCTTAAGCCAGGAAAATGTGTCCCAAGTGACCTACCTGGGGATGCAGAGATGACAAAACTGGGTTACACAAGTTGGAAGGTAAAGTGAAGGCGATCAACTATGCCCTGGTTCTCACATCCATAATGGAGCTGAGGTCTTTCCTTGGGTTAGTGAATTATTGTAGAAAATTCATATGTAACCTGGCTCCATTCCGGCACTCTTACATCTGCTATTGAAAAAGGGTCAGCTTTGAAAATGGTCTCACAGTCAAGATGTAGCCTTTAGCGAAGTGGAGAAGCAGCTATCGATTTCAAGTGTTGGCCCACTACAATCCCAAGTGAGATATGGTGCTGACATGTGGGGCCTCCCTATGTGGTATCAGGATAGTGTTGGCTCACTGGTGGAACACCCAGTAGCATATGCTTCCTGGACTTTGGCTGATGCTGAACAAAAGTACATCCAGATAGAGAAGGAAGAGTTGCGGTCATTTTTGGTGCGAAAACGTTCCACCAATTATCAGTAGTGCATTAGTCAGGGGCAATGTAGAGTAACAGGGTAAGGAGGGTGAGTCTGGGTGTGATACTCTTTGGAGGGACAGTGTGGACTGGTTGGGCCTGATGGCCCATTTCCACACTTTGGGATTCTATGACTACCTTTATGATTGTAAATTTGTAAGAGTAATAGACCACAAACCCCTGCTAGGGCTACTTAAAGACAATAGGGCCTTTAGCTGCAGGTCAAATTCAGGGGTGAGCTCCTATTCTGAGTTTGTACAATTACAAATTGGGGCATCATCCAGGAGGTGTAATGGTAAATGCGGATGCCTTGAACCACGTCCCACTGGCGGATACATTACCGATGGTGGTGTCGCTGGAAGAATCGACTCTGATTTTAAACATTCTGGACATCCTTTTGGCCAGTGCTGAAAATATCAGATTGTAGACACAAACACATCCTGTCTTGGCTAAATATAGCAACTGGTGGTGATGGGGGAACAAAAGGACTATTATAATCAGAGTTGAAACCTTTCTGGACCCAGTGAGACCAGATCACAGTAGAGGATGGTATATTATTACAGGGAGCAAGAGTGATTGTTTGAAGCAAAGTTCACCACCAGATACTAGCTGATCTCCACCAGAGTCATCCAGGAGTTTCCAAAATGAGGACGTTGGTGAGATGTTATGTCTGGTGGCCAGGACTGAATGCAGACATGACCATGTTGATGGGCCAACAAGGACAAGAATTGCAGTTGTGGGAATAGCTGGCTAAACTGTGCACTCAATTACACGTTGACTATGCTGGGCCTTTCATGGGCTAAACATTCTTAGTTATTTTCATGCCCACTCAAAGTGGCTGGATGTGCGTAGAGCTCATTGATCAAACATGGGGATGATGATTGAAAAGTTGTGAGCATCTTTTGCCATACACAGACTCCTGGAAGTGTTGGTCACAAATAATTAGCCTAGGAGAAAGTGAAGACTGCAGATGCTGGAGATCAGAACTGAAAATGTGTTGCTGAAAAATGCAGCAGGTCAGGCAGCATCCAAGGAGCAGGAGAAATGATGTTTCGGGCATGAGCCCTTCTTCAGGAATGAGGGAAGTGTACCAAGCAGGCTAAGATAAAAGGTAGGGAGGAGGGACTTGGGGGAGGGGCGTTGGAAATGCGATAGGTGGAAGGAGGTTAAGGTAAGGGTGATAGGCCGGAGTG
>NC_057742.1:24074789-24148563 GCF_004010195.1 Chiloscyllium plagiosum
TTCCACCTATCACATTTCCGACGCCCCTCCCCCAAGTCCCTCCTCCCTACCTTTTATCTTAGCCTGCTTGGCACACTCTCCTCATTCCTGAAGAAGGGCTCATGCCCGAAACGTCGATTCTCCTGCTCCTTGGATGCTGCCTGACCTGCTGCGCTTTTCCAGCAACACATTTTCAGCACAAATAATTAGCCATCAGGTACATGCAGGGAATTCAAGTATTTCTTAAAGTCAAATAACATTTGGCATGTAAGAACAGCTCCATATCATTTATCATCCGATGGTCAGGTGGAAAGAGCAGTCCAAAGTTTGAAGGCAATCTTAAACAAAGAGCCACAGCTTCACTAGATACAGAACTACCCCAGCTTTGGATTGATTATCGGACTACACCTCTTCGCCAGCAGTGTTGTTAATGGAAAGAAGACTCTGTACCAGGTTAAATCTGATATTTCCATACCTGGGGGGAGGGTGAAACAGCATCAGGAATGCCAGTCCTGGACACAACACTCCTCTAAGCAACAGAGACAGTTTATTTTAGAGATGAAGTTTGGTGTTGAAACCATGGCCCTGCATGGATATGAGTCGAAGGTGACAAGTCCGGTTCTATGGCGTACAAAGTTCGGATAGGAGAAGTGGTCCTGAACAAGCA
The DNA here is from genome assembly GCF_004010195.1 of Chiloscyllium plagiosum. Taxonomy (NCBI): domain Eukaryota; kingdom Metazoa; phylum Chordata; class Chondrichthyes; order Orectolobiformes; family Hemiscylliidae; genus Chiloscyllium; species Chiloscyllium plagiosum. Next base: position 24,075,436 of record NC_057742.1, read on the forward strand.
CATGGACCACATGAAAGCTAGAACTTCTCAATAGAACAAGGAGCAAAACATTCCCGGTCCCTCCAAACACCCAGAAAGGCTGTCAGAACCCATGGGTTCTCCCTCTCCACTTGGTGTAGAAGAAACCTCTTAGCACAAGATGGACACAACAGATATCACAGCCTCAATGCCATGGCTGCTGAAGAAGAATATGAATTTTTTCCAAGACGCTCCGGGTGTAAGAATTGTCCAGTACATGTCGCCAGTATCCGAGGTCAAGTCAAAGGAACTGGACCTGATGAGGAAACAGCCCAGGAGAACTACAGGAAAAAGAACGGCCTATGTCCCAAGACTTAGAGAGGGAGGGATGTAGTGATTGGAACAAGGTAAGCTAAGTGGACCTCAGAGTATGAGTCCCATGATTGGACCAAGTTAACAGTCCAATCAGGGAGCTGAAAAATGTGTTGCTGGAAAAGCGCAGCAGGTCAGGCAGCATCCAAGGAGCAGGAGAATTGACGTTTCGGGCATAAGCCCTTCTTCAGGAAGGTTGACAGATATAAACTGGAGTGTTGCAAAAGGAGGTACAATATTAAATTGTGGAAGACTTTTACAGACTGTTTCAATTGCTTACCTATTGTTGCCACTATGAATGAAAAGCTATTTTGCTGTCATGGAGGTTTGTCACCTAATCTTCTGTTGATGGAACAAATCAGATGGATCATGCGACCAACTGAGGTGCCTGATCAAGAACTTCTCTGTGATCTCTTGTGGTCTGACGTAGACAAAGATGTATTGGGATGGGGTGAGAATGATCGAGGTGTCTTAATCACATTTAGAGCAGAAGTAGTTGCAAAATTCCTTCATAAACATGACCTGGATCTGATCTGTAGAGCCCATCAGGTATAGTGTAGCAGGTTAAAAAAAATTAAACGAGTGTCAGGAGCTCTGCTCACCCTTGAAGCTAGTTGGATCAGTGTTATGTACTTTGCATATGTAAGTTAAGGGTGACTTGGTGATGGGATACCGGTCTGGTGTAGTTATTTCAATTGTAGCCTTGGAATAACATTGAACTTAACTTAAGTTCTGCTGAGTAAGAAATGATGTCACATTAGCCAATATACAAATATTCTATAGCAGACAGGAGAACTCAAGTGAAAACACTTCTGAAAGGTTTAATTTGATTTAATACCAAAATATTAAATTCTCTCATTTCAATGTATTGTATTTACTTTTGTATGAAACTTAACCTGTCAGGATGCAGCAGTAGGTACATCACATTTAAAATCAAGGCCATACATTGATGGCACATAATGGATTCCCTACTACATTGCATTAATCCTTGTAGATTTGCCTGACAGATTCACTCTGAAGCAAATCATGTCTCAAAATGAAGTGATCCCATTTCGATGCTTGGGAATCATAAAGATGGAGGGCTGTGTCTTTTACCTGTGCTTGAATATGTGCATTTTGTGGTGAATAATTACTACATTGTTTAATATAGATTGCCCAAAGCATCAGCAAGTGAACCTGGCTTTCACAAACCTGGACACCATTCAGTCAAATTATATCTCGGCATGAAATGAGTAACAAAATGTACAATGCACACAACTTCATATTTTCTGAGCTACAAAGAACCAAACAGAGGGTGCAATACTTTTAAACTTGATAGCCATGTGGTCATTAGTGTACAGAATGTCAGCTCAAATCTTTTGTTGGAGGTTCTTGATATTTGGCTGCTATTGAGTCTCTATTGGCAAGTATCTTTGAGACAATTTGAAAACTTTGCTGCAGTTACGTATTGCATGATGTAAATCACTTACAATCTGATAAAATATGTTATGAATATAGTTATCATCATTTTCTCACTTTGAATGGCTAATGATCAAACATCAATGTCTTTCTTCTATTAGAAACAAAGATCAATGATGGACCCCTGGGAATTTGTGAGAGATTCAGCAGGGTGAATCATGGTACTTTTAATATGGCATGGGATACAATCCACAATCTGTCTGCCTGATTATACATTGTCAATGTGACAACCATCAGTGCTGGAGTGATGGATGTATGCTTATTACACCATTCTTTATAGAGAAAAACATTTATAGAGAAGTCATGCCAAAGCAACTGTCAGAAAAATGTGCAGGTTAGGTGAATTGGCTACGCTAAATTGCCCGTAGTGTTTGGCGAAGGGATAAATGTAGGGGAATGGGTCTGGGTGGGTTGCGCTTTGGCGGGTCGGTATGGACTTGTTGGGACGAAGGGCCTGTTTCCACACTGTAAGTAATCCAATCGAAAAAAAAGAGGATGATGACAGCAGCAGGAACCTGTGAAATGCTGTTGACTACATAATAAGCTAACAAATTAAAATCTTAGAGAGAGAACAGTAATTCAATGCTTAGGCCAGGTAACTATGAACAAAAATGATACAAGTGTATATGTATATATATGCTGGTGTGAAAACTATTCATTCAGGTTTTGGGCAATTGGTATCAGAAACTTGCAATATCTTTGAGCATTAGTCAGGGAGGAAAAATAGACTATCATAATTAATGGAAACCAAATGAGGCAAAGGAAGGATACATTCTCTGGGATACCTTCTTATGATTGGGGAATCATAAGAAGGTATGTTTTCCCCATGACCATTGTCACTTTAATCACTCAGGAGCCTTCCCTACAAGGCAAATAAATCCTTTGTGGTGTTGGTTTCTGTTTACAAAGACACATTGATTTGTTGGACAGCAATACCCATTCATACCTTCTCTCAATACACCTTTTGTTTAATTACTTTCCCTATTGTCACTCTATTTGACATGGCACCAACAACACTTTATCATTAAAACCATAATTCTGATAGAAAGTCATCGACTGATAATGTTATAGCTTGTTAACTTTCTTTGACTCTCCATCGATGCTGCCAGACTTGTTGAGTATCTCAGAATTTTAATCCTAACTAGATTGTAACAAAGAGCTCTCTGAATATGGATAGTTGTGAAACAATCTCTCAACAAGGGGCAGACTATTGTGTCTTTCAAACAACTGATGACAATGAGCATATGTGCTGGAATGAAAACTTAGCCGCAGTATGGGGACAGAGATACTGTGCTTCACATAGGAATGGAAATTTTGAACCAGCACAGAAATTATTCCTTTTAGAGACATTATGTACCAATTACGTTCTGTTTCATGATCTCCAGATGTATGAATATTTCCATTACTGCATTACTAAATCCAAAATGAGGGCAGCATTTTCACTGCTGTTGACTGGTACTACAAGGATTGAATAATTTTGAAAAGAGAGACATGTTGCTAGAGTTTTTTGTCTTGTAATCATCAGGACAAATGTAAACATTTCAAACAATCACATAAGTTTATATTGCAGGAGGAAAGGATGCTTGCATTCAGTGTTTGCCCTGTTGTGTAAATTGTGATAATTTGAAATTTCGCATTCTTGCCTTTGTCCTGACGAGTACAAGACGCAACACATTTTGCAACATATTTCTGTTATTGGAAATACACAGCTATGAGCTAAACTTCCAAATATCCAATTGGCATCATCAGGTCCAGAGTTAAACTATCTTAATTATAAATTAATCAGAGCCATCAGTATACTGTAACATAGGAGCCAGATACCAAAACTGATTATTCAAAAGAACTATAAACGATGTACTATTAACAAGTTGCAGTGACTAAAGTTGCATTGAGAATTGCTTTGCAGAACATCATTCCAAATGTTCTTTTCAATGACATATCTATATGTATTCTCTCTATGTCCATACACAGTATGATATTAGCAATACATAATTATTACTGCTGGCATTACGACAATTTTGATTCTTTGCCTCTATCTGTCCTGATGCCTGAATATTCACTAGACATTTACCATATTTTGTTTGCTTTGTGTGCAGTCTAATATCTCAATTTATTTAATCCCCCAGCCCACTGTGACCTGGATTTTGCTGTCATCAATAAGCAAATGTTAACCATTCATTTCATGTGCAGCTGCCCACATGAACTTTTTATTGGAATCACTGAAGTAGAATCTTTTGCATGGTAGGTTTTTCTGCCTCTGAACAGATCATAGCTAATCACTACAGCTCTGCATGTAACCCTCTCATCCAACTGAACGCCCAGGTCCCAGTCAGCAAAGTGGGGTGCCAATTTCCCTCTGTCCAACATGTCTGGGGCAATTAAGAGGAACTGTGCAGAGTGACTGGGGGCTGCCAGCACATGACTGAGTGCATGACTGAACTATAAAAGGTGGTGCCAAGTGCTTGGAGTCTTGGAATGTCCTAACAATGGTGAACACATCCACCTGCAGGAGTGGGAGGATATGGTGACCTGGAAGCAATAGGGCTATGGTACAGAGTTTGGGAACATAATGTGAGAAAATTCACTTAGTCTTATTGTTATGGACAAAGCCAAACCCCTTCAAAACATTTCAAGAAGGCAGCCGAGACCCTAACCTTTCTTGGCAGGTGTGGGATGGATATTCCAGGAATGATGCAGCTGGCTCAACCACTACAGTTTTAAACAAAACAGATTTTATTTATAGACTACTGAATGAAACATAAACAAAACAGAACTAAATTTAGAATAACTTACACAGGTTCTTACAAGAGAGAGGTGTCAGAGAGAGAAAGGAGCTGTTTCTTTGACCAGCAACCTCAAACAGACTGCTTGCTAAAATCAAATCAAGCTAACACCCTGAACTGGGAGAACTGGCCACTCCCCTTTCATTGTACAAATGTTTTAAAAGAAAGACATAAAAAATCATCATCATACCTCCTCTCCTTAAAAAAAGAACGTTTCCTACCCAAAGATGGCCTCATTTTAAAACTCTTAAGCTTAAACCACAACACACACATACATGACAATAATAATGCAAACATGCACTACTACACTCTGTTTCAGTCTGTTTACTCCTGCCACCAAATGCCTCCGTTCCTCATCCAAGTCTCGACAATGCTTCGGATATCAATATTCACCTCCTGTCACATGCACAATTTTCAAATTGAATGGCTGTAACAACAAGCTCCATCTAAACAGTCTCGAAGTTTTGCCCTTAAATTTCTCCACAAACTTCAATGGATTATGATTAGTGTATATGATTGTCTCAGATACATTATTGATAACAGAGAATGTTGAAATGTTGTAACACCAACACCAAGCTCAAAGTCTCCTTCGCAACTGTCGAAAATTACTGCTGATGAATGTTCAATTTCCTGGAGAAATATCTGATAGGTCTTTTTAATCTTCTCGTCATCTTTCTGGAAGAGCACAGCAATGACACCCACATCACTTGCATCAATAGCCATCTTGAGTGGCTTTGCATAATAAGGTGTGGCTAATACTGCGGCAGTGGTTAACACAGCTTTCAGGCTGTCAAATGCCTTCTCACAGTCACTGCCCACTAAAACTTTTTGTCTTTCTTTAGTAAATCAGTGATTGGAGCAGCCACACTGCTAAAATTTGGAACGACTTTCTGATAAAATCCACTCAATTCCAGGAATCGTAGTACTCTCTTTCTGTCGATGGTATGGGAAACTCCCCAGTTATCTTTGTTTTTGCATTCCGTGGAGCCATTTGTCCTTGCCCAATAAAATGGCGCAGGAAGGTGACTTGGGCTTTGCAAGTTCATTTTTAGCCAGTTTTATCACCAAGCCTGCCTCCCGCAGACAATCGAACAATTCTGATAAATATTGCAAATGTTCCTTCCATGTGTGAACTAAAAATCACTGGGCCATCAATATATACCACCCAACTGGCTAATCCATAAATGACCTTCTTGGTTAGACTTTGGAATGTGGCTGGTGCATTATCATACCAAATAGCATTACTTTAAATTGATACAGTCCATTCAGCACAATGAAAGCTGAAATTGTCTTCGCTCTTTCGGACAAAGGTACCTGCCAGTATCTTCTGAGCAAGTCCAACTTAGGAACATAAGTTGCTTGCCCAACCTTTTCAATACAGTCTCCCAAATGTGGAATTGGATACATATCAATCTTTATAACTGCATTGACTTTATGATCGTCCACACATAACCATTGGGTACCATTTGGTTTTGACACCATTACTATGGGTGAGCTCCAGTCACTGTAATTCACTTCAATTATGTTGTCTTGGAGCATATGTGCAACCTCCTTTTGAACCTGCACCAACGTTAGAGGGTTATGCCTATAAGGATGTTGCTTAATTGGAACAGCATCTATATCTACATTACGCATAATTCGATTCGTACTTTCCAGCTTATTTTCACATATCTCCCTATGCGATAGTAATAATTTTTTCAGGTCATTTCAAATTTTCCTCTGGAAAGTAACTCAATAAGTTTTCCCAATTTTTGACACCTCCGTCATTGTCCAGTTTAAATTGAGGAATGTCCAATTCAGAACCCTCTGAACTACTTCGCCACTCTGTGTTGTAACCAATAACACAGTCTCCTTTTGGTTTCCTTCCCTGTCAGAATAGTTTTTAAGCATATCACATGACAATTCTTTTCGCTGTGATATTGCAGAGTAGAATAGCCTCTGGAAATCTAGCTGACACATCCATTATTGTTAACAAGTACTGATTCCCACTTTTTGTTTTAGCTAGAGACCCTATGCAATCAAATAAGACTCCTGTAAAAAGTTCCTGAAATGCTCGAATAGGTTCCGAAGGTGCAGGTTTTATAAATGTTTTTCAATTGGTGTTTTTCAATTCCCTGACATGTATGATATGTCTGGCAAAATTCAACTACATCCTTGTACAGTCCAGGCTAGTAAAAATGTTTTAGCTTGAGTTTTTCTTACCCCTAAATGACCTCTTACTGGTAGTTCATGTGCTATCTGCAACTCATCCTTTCTATAACCCACTGGCAATATGACTCAATGAACTTCGGCCTATTTCTCATCTGCCTGAATATGTGATGGCCTCCATTTTCTCATTAAGACATCATTTTTAAGATAGTAGCACACTGGGATACCTCTTAATTCTTCTTCTGTGTATGCTTTTTGATACAATTTGTTTAATTTCTCATCTTTCTGCTGCAACTAATTTCTCTGAGCTAAAGATGTCTGCTTCGTCATCTATTCCTGGTTTGTCTCAACCATTTGATCAATCAGGGTCTCTGCTAATTCCATTTCAACTTTCTTATTTATACTTTTTAATCTCTCTTGTTTCAGCTGGTGACTTTGTGGGCTTGTTACCACACAGTCAAGAAAAATCCCAAGATATGCTTCCTGCATTACCTCAGTTCCCTGAATTTCTACTGGCTTTTCAACCACAGTAGGCAACACTCCTACCAGTGAACCAGTCATATCATTAGCGAGGACAAATTGTATTCCTAAGGCTGAACGCTTGTCTAGTACTCCTACCACCACTTTTCCACTCTTCACTGGACACTTTAACCTCACTCTATAATTGAGCACTTCTTGTCTCACCAGGAATTCCCGTTACTAATACTTTTTCCTGGCAAAAGTCATTCAGAAGTACATATCTCCTCATCTTTCAATATCATAGATCTGGAGGATCATGTATCTCTTAATATTGTAACCTTTTCATCTGTTGCTCCTGGCCTATACGAGTAAACTTTACCTTCGTAAATATATGGTTTCAGGAGATCTGGCACTTCCTCCTTAACCAACCCCCAACCAGTTTGTACATTCTGGTGCAGCTTTTTAGCCTCCACTGTGCTTTCTGTTACCACCCCAATAAAATTCACTGGCTTATCCTGTTTCCCAACATCCAGCTTCCCAGTGCTTTTCCTAACCCATCAACATTGTGATTTTATGTGGCCCATTTTATTGCAGTGAAAACGCCAGAGCTTTTTAACTTCTCTTTCCCCTTTTTACCCTGTGGTAAGTTATCCTTATGATCTTCACTCAGATCTACCTTTTCCTTATCACGTGGGGATTTCTCTTTTCCCCAATTTCTGTCCCTCACTGATTGAAATTAATGTTGGAAGCCAAACTTTGATTTATGAACCAACTCGTAATCAAGCCATTTCAGCTGGTAATCGTGCTGTTTTAACTCTCTGCTCTTCCACAATTCCTCACTACCTCAGGAATTCAATTTTTGAACTCCTCCAATATAATAATCTCTCTAAACGTGTCATAGGTGGATAATGGCATTAAAAATAGAGAAGACCAAACAAAATTACTTTGTTTGATCCTTTCAAACTCAATCTAGGTTTGACCAGGGTCCCTCCTTAAGATTCCGGAAACGCTGTCTGTGGACATCTGGCACAAGCTCATGTGCACTTAAAGTGGCTTTCTTCACCTCCCCTCGATACGCCCTTGATATCACCTTTGATAGTGATGCAAATACCTCACTAGCTCTACCTAGAAGTTTTGTTTAGATCAACAAAACCCACATGGTCATTAGCCACTTCATTTGTTGAGCCACCTTCTCAAATGAAATGAAAAAGGCTTCTATGTCCTTCTCCTCAAATTTAGGCGATGTTTTAATATATTTAAACAGATCCCACCAGGCCTTTGGCTACCATGGGTTTGCTTATCCTCACTGACTTCCCAATTAAGCTTATCTTCAGCCTTTATCTTCAACTTTTTAAGCTGACTTTCCTGGCTAAGTGCCAATTTATGAAGTTTAAACTCCCCCTCTTTCTTTCTTTCCTCTCTCTGTCTCTTTTTGTTTTTGTTGTATTATGGCCTTTTGTTCTTTTTCTCTTTCCTCTGCTTTAATTGTAATTTAAACAGTTTCATTTCTTTTTCCCTTTATTTTTTCTTTTGCCTCTAACTGAAGCTGCTTCATTCTCAATTGAATTTTAGCCATCTTCAAAGAATCCAATGGCATTGCCAGCAAATTTAAATGTTGAGCTGTTGCTGGAGTTATCTCTCCTTTCCTCATGGAAGGAGGCAGCTCCAACTCCAGATTGACTGGCAACTCCAGCAGTTTTTCCCTGTTCACCTTTTGTAAAGCCTCCAAAGTCACTCCTTCCACCCCAGAAAACTCTTACTGATGGAAAGAGCCATCATTGCACCAAGCACTGTTTAAACCAACCACATTCAACACCTGGAACAAACCACACTAACAACTTCCACTCACAGCCTTTGAGTCCAACAACCCAAATCGGAACTGAAGAACAAATGCCGCAAAGAGCCTGCAGTCTATTATGGACCAAGCCAGACCCCTCAAAACATTTCAAGAAGGCAGCCCAGACCCAACTCTTTCTAGTTTTGTGGGCGGCACAGTGGTTAGCACTGCTGCCTCACAGCGCCAGAGACCTGGGTTCGATTCCCGCCTCAGGCGACTGACTGTGTGGAGATTGCACATTCTCCCCGTGTCTGCGTGGGTTTCCTCCCACAGTCCAAAGATGTGCAGGTCAGGTGAATTGGCCATGCTAAATTGCCCGTAGTGTTAGGTTAGGGGTATGGGTGGGTTGCGCTTCGGCGGGTCGGTGTGGACTTGTTGGGCCGAAGGGCCTGTTTCCACACTGTAAAGTAATCTAATCTAGTTGTTTTAAGCAGGTGTGAGTGGATATTTCAGGAGTGATGCAGCTGGCTCAACCACTCAGTTTTAAACAAAACAGAATTTATTTACAGACCACTGAATGAAACACAATCAAAAGAGAACCAAATTTAGAATAACTTAACCTATATGAAAACCCAATCGCTACTTAATAATGCTGTTCCAAATACCTGCAAAATCCCCAAGAGAGAGAGAGAGGGAGAGAGACAGAGAGAGCGCAAGAGAGAGATATGTTTCTTTGACCAGCAGCCTCAAACAGACCAATTTCTAAAACCAAACCCAAACCCTGAACTGGGCAGACTGGCCACTGCCTTTTCATTAGGTAAAAGTGAGTACTGCAGATGCTGGAAACCAGAGTCTAGATTAGAGTGGTGCTGGAAAAGCACAGCAGGTCAGGCAGCATCCGAGGAGCAGGAAAATCGATGTTTCGGGCAAAAGCCCTTCATCAGGAATACCTTTTCATTGTACAAGTGTTTTAAAAGAAAACCTAAAAAGCCTTCTCAAGTATATATTTCCATACACATTGGCAGCTCTGCCTTTATGACCCCTCGTGAAAAAAACCCAAGGACATTTTAACCTTGTTAAAGGAGCAGCATTATCACATTATGGAGCGAACTCTTTCCTGAAACTTGTGAAAATTGACACTCAGCCAATTTCTGGTCAAATTCAGTTCTTGTAGCCTTCCTGAGGAAACTGACAGCATCTTGAGAAATAAAATTATTCCTTGTTGTGTGATGTCTATTAATGTTTGTTTTACTGTAGGCTGCAATGTTGAGTGACAGTAGAATAGCAAATGTATTTTATTTGAAGAGAAACAGCATTATTTATTCTCTGCTTTAGCTAATATTCCAATAGCATTATTGGATAATTGTCCAAGTATCTCTGGACTGTGGGCACCCACATACACTCTTCCATCTCCTTTGTACTATAACACTTTTACGTTTACATTGCAGGTTACTAAATGAAGCTTTCTGGTGCAGTGTCTAAGACCCCTCTTTTTGTCTGCTCCTTTCTAGTCTGTCTTGTTCCAATCCATCCTGCTGATGTCAGATTAATACCATACTCCATTACACTACACAATATTCAGAAGAGCTATGTGTCATTTTCAACAATATATATGTGATGGGAATGTTACACAATGATGGAAATTATCACAATCTATAATATACGCATTTAGAAAACGTTGGGCATTTAAATAGAAAGTGAAAAGCAGTTCAATGCTTTTTTCATCAGAGAACATGCTGATTTTCATGTAGCATTTTCAATTGTAAGATCTGTAGCAGTCATTAAAACATGACAGAATTTACAACAAAAAAGGATATTCATCTCTGCAGCTCAGTGCTGATGTTTGTACTGCATATTATCTTCTACATTTCTAATCTACTCCAGCAGCATAGCTTTCCAATAGCCAATCTGACCTTTCACTACTGATTTTGTCAACAGATTAGATGCTTTTCTTGTGGCTGAAAATCTGATAACTAGTGATATCTTGTTGAGGAAATAAAGAAAACTATTTACAAGCAATAATTTAGGAACTCATAACAATCGAACCTGGGGATGCAGTCTGCACTTGCTTAATTTAGAACCTATATGTGGACACAATTTTCATCGAGAATCTGTTTAAAAGGTGACCACTTGCCCAAAGGGAGATAATGAAAACAGAGGATGTAATAAATTAAAAGAGCCATCCCACTGTGATCCATTCAAATCCAATTAGAAAACATTCTGAGAAAAAATAACACTTCAGGCTACAATATATAAATAATTTGAAACAAGACATATAGTGTGTTTGAGTACAAAAAGGTAATTTTTGATCTATAGTTCCCTGAGCTATCCACTGGGCATGAGTTGACATAAATCCAGCTTATTGATTGGCAGATAATCAAAATCCAACAATACCTGGCACTGTGATGACACTGATACGTTCCTGTGACAATATTTTATTCCATTTGGTAGACCAGAGATGACAGAGCATTTCTTTTGAATGTGAAAGCTGAATAATTCGATGCAAATATGTGTAGGTCAGCAAAGAAGCACAAATCTTATTATAAAGTATATGGACAATTTCAACATCTGTTATGTAACTTCAGTTTGAAAATGACTCTGCTCCTTTTAATTTTGTAAAACGTAAAAGAGTGTCTGGTTTAATACTGCCTTCCCAATTATAGCTGGCTTCCAACCACTGTGTAAATACTCTTATTTTTATTGTCTCCTCAGGAGGTGGTGAAGTAGAGAAGCAACAAGCCACAATATGATCAATAATGGTAGCACTGCAACAAGCGTGGATCTGTTTTTTTTTTCTTGCAGAGTTTTGGTGAACTTGGATAAGGCTCTCCCTTTGTATCCAGAATGTGGTCTTCACATTGATCAGCATTGACAAAGTTCGGACTTTGTTTGAAAGCAAATGCAAACCTCATGAATCATTGGTGAGGATTATTGATCACACCTGCATTTTTGGATGCTGTGTGTTGACTATGAAGTAAAGGCTATATGGGATGGTATTGCTTCATACAAATCAGGAAACTCCCACATTCCATTTGATCCTCCCTGACCTTGTTGCCAGAGGATATATCAAAAAGGGGGCAGAAGTAATGGTATGCAATAGAACAGTAATTAAGATATTAGGTTGTTTAAAGCTTTATGGTACACCAAATCCAAGTGAAACCCAATCAAGAATACTGAAACAAATGGTAGGTAATGCAAGGGAAGAATTGAAGGAATACTAAGAAGTCTTTCAGCAAAAACAAAACGAAGACAGATAATGCAATTACAGTCTTCGAATGGATGAGAAACAAAAACAATGGAATTGTAGATTTGTTAAGCAGACTTCTACAAAGGATCAATGTAATGGAATCTATTATAAGGGGAAACAATTTAATACCACATATTGACAGTAAAATCCTTGTGAAAAATTGTTCAGAAATACCGACACTGGTACTTGACTCCAAATCGGTGATTGCTTCGTAAAAGTTCCAAGTATTAAAAGGACAGGCAGGAGAAACCATAATAGATTAGTGACAATGGATTGTACATTGAAAGCATATGGACAAAAAGCTCCTAAAAAGATTTTGAACTTCCATTCAAGAGCTAAAAGAATAATGCATCAGGTTTGAGTCTTTTTCTGTCGCAAAGTACGAAAAGTACAATTAACTAATCACCATGTCTATGTAGGTAATCAATACTTTAACCTAGTGAAACAAGTACCACCCAAGAGTGATTATTAGCTGCCAAGAGTTTATTTCTGCTGTTTTATTTTGTCAACCTGGTAACTTGCAATCTCAGAACTGTTCGTCACAGTGAATTTGTATTTACTTAGAACGTCTTTATAAAACCTCTAGTCCAAGCTAGACAACTGTTCCATCTTAACCTAATTCCCCACAACCTTGATATTTTCAATCCAGGACAGAGCTTTCAGCAACATTCTTGTGCAACAAACCATAGAAACCTCTTGCTACTTCCTCGCTGTCAGATCCAAATGGATTTCTTAAAATACTGTCTGTGATGTTGTTATATTTTATAAAACATGTAATCTGATCTTTCCATAGCTTTCTCTATATATTTTCCAATGCAATGTGAATTACATGGGCTTTGTATCAAGATGGAAATACTAATTAGATGGACATTGAGAGCCTAACTTTATGAATCTTAGAACTAAATGAACAATTTACCGCAAAACAGTTTATAATCTGACATTCTCAAAATGTTCATGGACTTTGGAAGATCAGTTTCCACTGTTAGCACACAGGCTATTGCTTTTGTCTCCAAGCATAAATACTTTGCACCTTCTAAAACAAATCTGGGCCACCTTTATTTTCTAACAATCAAACCACTCAGACTTAAAAATCACACAACACCAGGTTATGGTCCAACAGGTTTAATTGGAAGCACACTAGCTTTCGGTTAGCTGTTAACAATGGTGATAGCTAGACAATACGTTGAAGGTAAAAACAATGACTGCAGATGCTGGAAACCAGATTTTGGATTAGTGGTGCTGGAAGAGCACAGCAGTTCAGGCAGCATCTGAGGAGCAGCAAAATCGACGTTTCGGGCAAACGCCCTTCATCAGGAAGATAATGGAGTTTTACATGAATTCATGCAGTTTTTGAGCAAAATACAATGTAACCCTGCAAGTTTAAATTCACTCCACAAAATAAATGTGTGCATGTGGGTCTTTGTCTGTGTGTGTGTGTGTGTGTGTGTGTGTGTGTGTGTCTGTGTCTGTCTGTCTGTCTGTCTGGGTTGGGGGTTGAGAGTGTGAGAAAGTGTATGTGTGTGTGTAGTGAGTGCAGAGTGTCTTAAGTCTGTGAGGGGGTGCATGTGCGAGTGTGGGAGTGTGTGTGTCTGTAAGGGTGTGTGGGTGTCTGTGTGCATGTCTGTGTGCATGTGTGTCCATCTGGAGTGCCTGTGTGTGTGTTAGAGAGTGTGTGTGTAGGAGTATCTGTGTGTGTGTATAGTGCAATGGTGGTCACCTGTAATGTGACATGAACCCAAGGTCCCAGTTGAGGCCCTCCCTATGGGTACCGAACTTGGCTATCAGTCTCTGCTTGGCCACTTTTTGCTGCTGCCTGTCCCGAAGTCCACCTTGGAGGATGGTCACCCGAAGGTCCAAGGTCGAATGTCCTGGACCAATCATGTGTTCCCCAACTGGGAGGGAACACACCTGTCTGTTGATTGTTGTGTGGTGCCCATTCATCCGTTGTCGTAGCCTTTGCTCGGTTTCCCCAATGTACCATGCCTCTGGGCATCCTTGCCTGCAACATAGAAGATAGACAATGTTGGCTGAGTCACATGTGTACCTGCCATATACAAGGTGGGAGGTGTCCCCACGCGTAATGGTGGTATCTATGTCCACACTCTGACACGCCTTGCAGCGCCTACCGTGACAGGGTTGTATGGAGTTATCACCATTGTTAACAGCTAAACCGAGAATGCAACTTTTTTAAAAAAAGATTTTGTGATTTACACATGAAAGAAGTGAAACTATCACGGTATTCTAACAGATGAAAGGCTTAACAGACAATCAATTTTTCAATGTATAATTTCAGTTACATCACACTGTAAATTTTTGCTATAAATTCTATGTGTTATGATTGAGCCCTCCACTACCACCCGATTGAGGAGCGACACTCCGAAAGCTAGTGTGCTTCCAATTAAACCTGTTGGACTATAACCTGGTGTTGTGTGATTTTTAACTTTGTACACCCTAGTCCAACACCGGCATCTCCAAATCACTCCGACTTGGTAAGGCAGCCTGCAGAACAGGTCACATGACTCTGTTCCTTTCACTTGACACTTAAAGATGCAATACCAAAATATAACCATAATATTAAACCTTCAATTGTAACAAAAGCATCTGGATAAGCTTAAGACAGGTTTTCTTTCCATTTGAGCCATGATAACATGGAGAAATAATTTGTTTAACTACAATAAGTTTCCACATATTGTCAGGAAACAGTTAATTCTGAATATTAACTTTTAACTTTTGCCTGTTAGATGAGTTTCAGCTCAAGGACTGGAAATGTCAGTTTTGCTTCCAGAGAAGTTAAAAATACACAGACATTAGCTGATAAGCATTCTGCGACAAACATGATTTTCAACATCTTTTAAACATGATTTTCCTCGTAGGAGCTAACTCCTCCAAGGATATTTCTGTACAAAGCAAGAGATAAATCCCATGTGGGCAAGTCTTTAGTCCCTATTAATACCTCCAGGTGAATGGTGTGATTGGCAATTCAGTCAAGGCTTTGGGAATTTTTTTGTTAACAGTGAAGTCCAGCTAATTGGGTGAGATAACACTTTTAAATTCAGAGTTATGAAAAGACGGATATTAGAATCAACACTTCAAAATGTAATAAGACTGGTCCAGTGCTTCTTGCAAGCTGGACTCCTGTGATCTACTGAATTCTTCGCTAATTTGTTTCAAGCATGCATATTACTTAGTGGTAGCTGTGTGTATATCATTATCATTTTATGATTCATTCCTAAAATTGCTTTGAATCATATAAGCTTAAAAGAAAGAACAATTAATTTCCTAACATTATCCTGAGGCTGTGTATGAACAAGAAAGATTTGGAAAATATTTTTGAGTGAAGACAACTACTCTGAAAACCGTTGATTTTGGCTGCTGGCATGTGGGTTTCTGATCTTTTCACATGGATTAGCCTGCCCCCTGGGAGCCATTAACAATGGTCCTAATTTAGAGCAGAATGAGCAGAAGTCTTGTTGCCATAGCATCGCATTTGACTGCATTCATACTCACCTGGCTATGCATTATGATAAAAATAATCTGAGTTTCCACATTGCAGAGATTGAAATGAATACCAGATTTGGGCTGAATGTCTGAGTTCTGCATTTTCATGCCGCCTTTTTAACAAAAGTTCAAATAATAACTGGAGGGTAATAGCACAGCTGTAAGCATAACTGTAAAGATGGTGAAATAGCAAAGTCATGTCATAGAGATAACAGTTTCACAATCAGTCTGACATTAAAGACAAAAAGTAAACAGGAATTAAAAAAAAAACTGAGGATCCATCCCTGGATGGCGTTGAACTCTCAACCATTGAATTAACAGCTGAGCATGATGTCCAATTGTGCCACAGAAACTTTTTTTATTCATTCACAGGATGAGGGAATTCCTGGGGGGTGGGAGAATCTTATTGCCCATCCCTAATTTCCCAGGGGGGGCAGTTAAGAGTCAACCATGCTTCTGTGGAATTAGAGTCACATGTAGGTTAGACCAGGTTAGAATGGCAGTCTCCTTCCCTGTTAGTGAACCAGACGGATTTTCTGACAATTGACAAAGGTTGCATGGTCATCATTAGACTCTTAATTCCAGATTTTTATTGAATTCAATTTCCACCATCTGCAGTGGCAGGATTCAAACGCAAGTGCCAGGACATTACCTGGTTCTTTGGCTTAACAGTCCAGCCATAATGCTATTGCCTCCCCTGGTTAATTAGAAAATCAAACAGATATCATGGAAACATGGTTGGATGTTATTCATATTGTTTTAGCATCCCACTTCTGATATAAAAATTGTTGAGTTCTGGTCATGTTTCATTGCAGCAATCGTCAATTTCTACACATGGTGTTTTAATTTGAAGTGCCTTGGCAAGGTTTACTATGTTAAATGCATTATGTAAATGTAAGTTGTTGTTTTTGTTGATATGCCCTTTGAGAAAAGTACTTCCTAGATTTACTGTGATTCAGTGGTACTATCAGGATAGGAAAATATGGAAGGAGACTAGGGGTGTGTGTGTGTGTGTGTGTATAGATTTCTAACAGTTTTCATAATCAAGTCCAGACCGCGACATCTAGACCAGAGTAAACCTTTTGCAAATCCATTGGATTAGTGATAGTTATACTTGCACTGGAAGGGATATTTAAGCAAAAGGGAGATCATGCAATCAAATTGGTTATCTTTTATCTCTTCACCTGAAAATCTATTTTTCTTTCATTTATTATGGGGATATTGGCATAATTGTTTAGGCCAGCAATTAATGCTCCTCCTTCATAATCCTTGAAGGTGGTGGTGAACTGTTTTCCTGTAGCTATCAGTTTGGTATAGATACACTCAAAGTGCTGTTAGGAACCGAGCTCCAGGATTTTATCCCAGAAAGAATTGGAAAATCGTGGCGTCATACAGTTCAGAACAGTCCCTTTTGGCCTATCAAGCCTAACAAAATCTATTCTAACACCATACTCATCCTAATTTCCACCATAAGGCCTGTAGCTTTGAATGTCATGACATTTCATGAGCTCATCCACGTCCATTTTAAAGGTTGTGAGATTTCTCACAAACACTATTCTCCCAGGCAGTGCATTCCAGATTCCCGCCACCCCCTGGGTTGAAAACATTTTTCCTCAAATTCTGTCCAAACCTCCTGCTTTTTACCTTAAAACTATGACCCCTTGTTATTGACACTTCAAACAAAGTTGATAGCTGCTTTCTATCCACCCTGTCCATGTCCCTCAATCTTGTACCCCCCAATCAGATCCACTCTCAGGTCCTCTTTAGCTTATTCAGCCTCACTTCATAGCTAAATTGTTTCACCTCAGGCATTGGCAATAATCTTGTCTGCAACCAGCTCCAGTGAAATCACATCTTTCCTATCATGTGATGACCTAAACTGCACACAGCACTCCAATTGTGGCTTAACTAAGCTTTTTAGTACTGCACTAACATAGCCTCCCTGTTCTTATAATCTATGCCATGACTGATGAAGACAAGTCTCCTATATGTCTTCTCTGCCATCCTATTAACCTGTTCCGTCATCATGAGCGATTTGTAGAGAAGCAATCCAAAGTCCCTCTGAACTTCATAGTGTCCTATCATTCATTGAATTCTCCCTCGTCTTCCAAGGTGCAGCATGCCACACTTATCAGGTTTAAATTCCATCTGCCACTGACCTGTCCATCTGACCAATTGGACTATACCTTCCTGTAACTGAAGACCTTCTTCCTCATTGGTAACCATCTGACCATTCTTTGTGTCATTTGCAAACTTACTGATCATCTGCTCCACATTTTCATCTGTACCATTTATATGTGTCACCAATAATAAGGGACCGTGTGATATGTCACACAAACAGCCTTCTACCAACACCATTACCAGAATGGCAATATATTTCCAGGTCAGGACAGTGAGTGGCTGGTATTGGAACCTGTAGATAGTGGTGTTTCCAGGTTTCACCTGTCCATCTGTTTCTAAATAGTAATAGTAATGGGATTAGAAGGTGCTGTCTATGGAGCCTTGCTGAATATCTGCAGTGCCTTGTAAATGGTATACATAGCTGCAAGCGAGTGTATGTAATGGAGGGAATTTGTGGATGTGGTGCCAATTCAGTGGGTTGCTTTGTCTTTCTCAATTCGAAGTGGTGTATATTTTTGAGTTCATTAGCTATCAGAAGGCTTTCTATTAAGTCATTAGAAAAACAGAAATCTCAGCTGTACCTAGCCAGACTTGCCCTTAATCAATTTTTGCTTCATATAGCCAAAAACAGATAGGATAAATGTCACCACGTGAAATCATCTGTAACTGATGTCTTTCTAGTCAGTTGAATAAACTGTGTATAAGACCCTCATAGGAAGGGTTATCAACAAATAAACCATTTTGTTTATTGAGCAGTAACAAAACATTGTCCAGAACCGTGGCATGCAAATAGCAACCTGTTTTTCAATTTTATAACTAATCTAAATCCAACTCTCCTCATCTGGTCTTTATGGAGACTGTTTCTGAATCCTAAAATCTCTTTTCTGACCTGAGCACTTTCATATTAAAATATTATTGTAGGATTTATTGTGAATTAGAGAAAAAAGAAGTTGGATCTAGGAAACAAATTGAGGATTTGTTTTGAAAATATACTTCTGCTTTGCTTCACAAGAGTAGGCTTGTTGAGGGTGGTATGGTAGCTCAGTGGTTAACACTACTGCCTCACAGTGCTAGAGACCCGGGTTCGATTCTAGCCTCGGGCGACTGTGTGGAGTTTGCACATTCTCCCCATGTCTGTATGGGTTTCCTCTGGGTGCTCTGGCTCCTCCCACAATCCAAATGTGTGCAGGTCAGATAAATTGCCCATAGTGTTCATGGATGTGTAGGTTAGGTGCATTAGTCAGGGTAAATATAGGGTAGGGGAATGGGTTTCGGTGAGTTATTCTTTGGAGGGTCGGTGTGGACTTGTTGGGCCAAAGGGCCTGTTTTCACACTGTAGGGATTCTATTTTTTAACTGCATTATTGAGGTTTGCAATAATTGGAACTCTATGTGAGAGATTTCACTTTTCTGTACCAAGAGTCTCTCGATAGCGCCACTCCTGAAACAGCAGGTCTGGTCCTGAAGGACATATCTGCCAGACTTAGGTTTGTATCAGACGATGAGGTGAAAACCAATCAAGCCTTGTCCTTATAGATGCATCTGCTCAGTGAATCGATACCTTGTGAAGATAAGATTCTATCTTCACACTGACCAAACTCCCCAATATCTTGTGTGACACAGCACCAGGGGATCCAGGTTCGATTCCAGCCTCAGGTAACTGTCTGTGTGGAGTTTGCACATTCTCCCTGTGTCTCCGTGGGTTTCCTCCGGGTGCTCCGGTTTCCTTCCACAGTCCAAAGATGTGCAAGTCAGGTGAATTTGCCATGCTAAACTGCCCATAGTGTTAACTACATTAGTCAGAGGGAGATGGGTCTGGGGGTTACTCTTTAGAGGGTCGGTGTGGACTTGTTGGGCCGAAGGGCCTGTTTTCACACTGTAAGGAATCTAACCTATTGCTGTGCTAAATAGATTCACAACAGAAATAACAGCTCAAAACTGAAATGCCAGGACCATCAGCAGCAGCAGGATTGTACTCCACCACAATGCATGACTTCTTAGGCTGGAAAATCCAAAGATGTGCAGGTCAGGTGAATTGGCCATGCTAAATTGCCCATGGTGTTAGGTGCATTAGTCAGAGGGAAATGGGCCTGAGTGGGTTAGTCTTCGGAGGGTCGGTGTGGACTGGTTGGGCTGAAAGGCCTGTTTCCACACTGTGAGGAATCTAATCTAAATCTTTTACTCTGACGTGATCATCAAGTCAAAGGTTCAACCCTAGCTCAATGAAAAGTACAAAGTTGAAAAGTGTGGTGCTGGACAAATGCAGGAAGTCGGGCTGCATCCGAGGAGCAGGACAGTCGACATTTCGGACATAAGCCCTTCATCACGATCTACAGCATCTGCATCCTCACTTTCTCTCAAAGAAGAGTACAGAAGAGCATGCTGACAGCAACACCATCTTCAGTTGGGAGGTGGGGGTGCTGTCCAGGACATCAATACAAACTACAAGACTAAAACATTTTTAACAATCTTCAGGTAGATAATGTAAAGCCTATGGGGCCTGAAATCATCCCAGCAATTTTGCTCCAGAACTAGCTGTTCACTGCCTGAGCTTTTCCTGCAGATATACAACTCTGGCATCTACATGACATTGTGGAAAATTGCCAAGGTATGTCCTATCCACAAAAAGCAGGTTAAATCCAGTTCAGACCAATTATCCATCAGCCCATTCTCATTTAACAATAAAGTGCGAGAAGGTGTCACCAAGTGACATTACAACAGCAATAACTTGCTCACTGATGCTCCGTTTAAGTTGCACAAGGCCCATTCAGCTCCTAATTGTGTTCCAGTCCTGGTCCAAACATATACATATGAGTTGTCTTCAAGAATTAACACCAAGGCAAGATTTGACTGAATATGGTATCAAGAAACCATAGCCACAGGATGTCAGTGGTAATCCAAGGGTTGAGAAGTGGCAGATGGAGTTTAATTCAGATAAATGTGAGATGCTGCATTTTGGGAAAGCAAATCTTAGCAGGACTTATACACTTAATGGTAAGGTCCTAGGGAGTGTTGCTGAACAAAGAGACCTTGGAGTGTAGTGGCAGATAGACAGGAGGGTGAAGAAGGCATTTGGTGTGCTTTCCTTTATTGGTCAGAGTATTGGGTATAGGAGTTGGGAGGTCATGCTGCGGCTGTACAGGACATTGGTTAGCCCACAGTTGGAATATTGCGTACAATTCTAGTCTCCTTCCTATCGGAAAGATGTTGTGAAACTTGAAGGGTTCAGAAAAGAATTACAAGGATGTTGCCAGGATTGGAGGATCTGAGCTACAGGGAGAGGATGAACAGGCTAGGGCTGTTTTCCCTAGAGCGTCGGAGGCTGAGGGGTGACCTTATAGAGGTTTACAAAATTATGAGGGGCATGGATAGGATAAATAGACATCCCTGGGGTAGGGGAGTCCAGAACAAGAGGGCATAGGTTTAGGGTGAGAGGGGGAAGATATAAAAGAGACCTAAGGGGCAACTTTTTCACACAGGGTGGTCCATGTATGGAATGAGCTGCCAGAAGATGTGGTAGAGACTGGTACAATTGCAACATTTAAGAGGCATCTGGATGGATATATGAATAGGAAGGGTTTGGAGGGATATGGGCCGGGTGCTGGCAGATGGGGCTAGATTGGGTTGAGATATCTGGTCGGCATAGACGGGTTGGACCGAAGGGTCTGTTTCCATGCTGTACATCTCTATGACTCTGTCGAAGAGGAATCCTCTCCACTGGTGGAAATAATACCCAGCACAAAAGGGAGATGGATGTGGTTATTGGGAGTTCCATCAGCTCAGATCTAAGACATCTCTGCATGAGTTCCTCAAAGTCGTGTCCTAATTTCAATCGTCTTCAGCTGCTTCATAATGACTTTCACTCCATCAAGTCAGAAATGGGGATGTTCACTGGTTATTGCGAAGCCTATAGGTCCATTTGTAATACTCAAATGCTGAAGCAATCAATATACAGCAAGACATTGACAACATTCAGTGGGCATTCAGTAGCAAGTAACACTTGTGCTACACAAGTACAAAGCAATGAAAAATCTCACAAGAAAATCTAACCGTATCCTCCTGACACTCAAAGGCATTGCCATTGCTGAATCTCCCACTTAACAACATTCTGGGCCATTACCATTGGCCAGAAACGGAACTGAACCAGCCTCAAATATGGTGACTGTAATAGTAAGTGAGAGTTTGGGAATTCTGAGGCAAGTAACTCACCTCCTGACTCCTAAAGTATGTCCACCATCTACAAACACAACTCAGGAATATAATGGATTGCTTTCAACTTGTCTGGATGTATGCACTTTCAATAATGTTCAAGAAGCTTGGCAGTGTCCTGGACAAAGCAGTCTGCTTGACTGGTATCTCACTCATTAACTTCCTTCCTTAATGAAGCACATTTTATACTATATGAAAGGCATATTCCAGGAACATAATAGTCCTCCATTGGCAGCACCTTCCAAACCTGGGATCTCTACCATATAAAAAGATAAGACTACCAACTGCAAGTTCTGCTCCAAGCCACATGCCATCCTCACTTGGGATTATATTGCTGTGACTTAACTGGAACTTCTTTTGTAACATCACCTGATGGATTGTTGGGACTCGCTGTTGTTTCACCATGAGATTTTCAAGGGCGATTAGAGATGGGGAGCCTTGCCCATGATCCACTTTCCATGAAATAATCTAAAAGTAAAATGAATCACTATTTTAATGCTTCTGTGGGAAAGGACAGATTCCACCTGCCCTTTAAGTATATCAGTGTCCGAATGATTGAAAACAATCGTGTATGGTACTGCTGGTTCTAATCTTGTTAGAACTCGAGCAAAAAAAATGGTCTTGCAAACTTGAGTTGGAAGAATATGTTTCTTTTTGTCAGGCAAAAGGACTTGAATCAGGATTGAAAGATCAAATTCCCTTCACCCATGTCAATAAAATCATTACAGATTATAGCTAATCATGTAGAGGAGCTAAGAAATGTGAAATATTATGTGAATAAGTTCATGCTGAGAATGCCATATTTATAAATCTTTGTCAGAAACGTACATCAGAAAGTAATAGATTGTAATGTGAAATCATAATTGCAGATTTGATCAACCAGATACAGATTTGATCAACCAAATGTAATTCCTTAGATTCCCACTTCTTGTTGTCGGTTTTAGTAGGACTGAATATTGGCAGTTAGTCGGTAAGGAAGTCTTAAACTTTTTGAAAATATCTGACTTAGCGTCTAGTTAGTATTATTAAGCATTTAAGTGAAATTCACAATTAAAATTCTAAAGATTCCAGCCTTAAGCAGGATTTGAACAATACTCCCACTGGAAGAGCAGATGGGCTTATTCAAGTAAAGAAGCAGCTGAACCATTTCCTCTGTAACTATCATATTAGGCCCTCCTGTGGTCGGGTCCCTAACCCTGGACTGAGATGCCCAGGTTCAAGTCCCACCTACTCCAGAATGGTGTAGAAATATCTCTGAACAGGTTGATTAGAAAAATAGGCCAAAAAAAAAAAATTAGCAACATTTAGGAAAAAAACTAGACAACTTAATACAACTTACAAGCAAATGCTTGAATTTGGGTGATTCAGGGAATTATGGAAAGGAGCAAAAGATCCTTTGGTTTTGCTGTTTCTAATTATTTCTACCTCCAGAAATTGGTTCTTATTCTGTTCTAGGAGAAAAAAGTAATTAGTGGGCGTGTGATAATTAACTAAAGCTTATTATCTTTCTGAATTATCAAACAGTTTAGCAACTGTGGTAAGGTTAATTAAATGAATTTAAAAAAAGTAAAAATACAATTGAATAAAATAATTTAGTAGCTAATTAGAAAAAAATAACAAATTCAGGATGGGTGATGTGGAGAAGATGTTTCTTCTTATGGGATAATCTAGAACCAGGGGACAGTGTTTACAAATAAGGATTTGATCATTTAAAACAAAGATGAGGTTTTTTTTGATTCCTCGCAGGAGGTCATGAATCTTTAAAACTCATTATGTAAAGATTATGGAAGCAGTCTTTGAATATTGTTTGGGTAAAAGTGGATTGATCTTCTGATGCAGATGAATGAATTTTTATTGGGGTTGGTGGTAATGTGGATTTGAGAGTACAATTAAATCAGACATAAACTTCTGTAATGGAGGAACAAGCTTGACGAGCCAAATGGCATATTCATAGAGATGAACAACGTGGAAACAGACCCTTCAGTCCAACCTGTCCATGTCGACCAGATATCCCAACCCAATCTAGTCCCACCTGCCAGCACCCTTCCTATTCATATACCCATCTAAATGCCTCTTAAATGTTCCTGTTTCTTGTTTATATGTTCTTAGGAATCTGTAATATTGCAAGTGCTCTATACTTAAGAAATTGATGATAAACCTTAATGTTTCAAGAACTGCATTGCTTATGATTATTGACTATGGGGATTAGATAAAACTATTCATAATTCAATCTTCTGAATACTTGAAAGAACATTCGCTTCAGCTTGACCCATTTGATATTATATCCTCACATCCAATCAAATCCACCAATCACAGACTAATAGATCATGCTGACGCTAAAGTAATGAGAAACGGCAAAATCTCAGTTTGCTACATGATTTATGGCAAAATCCCAGGTGTCACATGGAAGAATGATGCATTTCTTGACAGGAGGGGAGAGAAAAGAATAAAGGCAAAATCATTTTGGACTGTATTCATACACTTTTCTGCTGCTGCTTGAGTACAATATAGAAAGGGTGATACTGGATCATTTAGCTTCAAGGTCCCTATGGGAAACACGTGGAATCTGTTCATCAATGATGTGGAAAGCTCCCTCAGGTACATCATTCATTTTTTGTTGAGTTACTTTACTCTGCTTATCTTTTTCCAAAAGAATTGTCCATATTTATGTGAACTGAACATGAAGCACATATAATTATATATAAAATTATAACTAGAAAATCTGCAAGTCCATCTCAGAGTCCAAGTTAACATCAAAATTCCTGCCAAGCAAACAAACACCATAGCCAGGCTTGTGTGTCTGACTGGGCTGAGGTTACTAATTTAAAAAGGAGGATTGATGATACTTGTCTGCTTTAAACTGTTCATCTCACTTTATTTTAACTTCATGTCATCCTTTCTTCTTCCAAGTCATTTAGAATTCATCTCCTTCAACAAATCACAAACTTTTAAAACCTATACTGCTATTCAGCCACAATTTTGTGACTTGCATTATTTGTTCCTTTTCATTATTTTACATGGTCCTGGACCTTGGTGGAAAATAAATATTTGCAACAAGGGCACTAATCATTGTGGAGAATGAACCTCTTTTCAAGGTGGTTGAAAATGGTTTGGCTCTCAGTTCAATATCTCATGTCCATCATGCAAACTAGCCTCCATTGACTTCACTGATACTTCCTGCTGCATCAGGAAAGCAAACAATATAATCAAAGGCCCCTCCCACCCTCATCCACCTTCTTCTGTCAGGCAGAAGATATAAAGTGTGTATACATGTACAAACAGATTCAAGAACAACTTCTTCCCTGCTGTTATCAGACTTTTGAATGTACCTCTTTAATGCTAATGTTGATCTCTTTCTGCACCTGCAACATTGTATTCTACACTCTGCTCTGTTACCCTGATACACTTGCATAGCATGATCTGCATAAAACATATAAGACAACAATTTCCTCTGTACCTCTGTACACATGACAGTAATAAATCAAATCAAAATCATGCTACTGTTGAGGATCACTACTTACATTTACCCTTTACTCAAATCTACTCACCTTCCAATTATTGCCTTCTTGTCTTTAGGTATGAAACTTGATACTAATATTAAATGCTATGGTGGCTCAGTGGTTAGCACTACTGCCTCACGGTCCCAGGTTCAATTCCACCCTTGGGTGACTGTCTATGTGGAGTTTCCACATTCTCCCTGTGTCTGTGTGGGTTTCCTCCGGGTGCTCTGGTTTCCTTCCACAGTCCAAATTGTTAGTGTTAGTGTTAGTTTTAGGTGTAGGGGAATGGGTCTGGGTGGGTTGCTCTTCGGACGGTCAGTGTGGACTTGTTGGGCCGAAGGGCCTGTTTCCACACTGTAGGGAATCTAATCTAAACTCTTGAAAATAGAATGTAGAATACCACTGCTTGAGTTCTTTGGGGTAAGCTCCTGAATTAAAC
Organism: Chiloscyllium plagiosum; assembly: GCF_004010195.1. NCBI lineage: Eukaryota > Metazoa > Chordata > Chondrichthyes > Orectolobiformes > Hemiscylliidae > Chiloscyllium > Chiloscyllium plagiosum. The sequence goes on from NC_057742.1 coordinate 24,101,404, forward strand.
ATTTTTAGCTGCTCCACAAATACCTTCTTGCCATTAAAAGTTCAGATGTGGGGATGCATGTTTATGACTGCATGGTGTTCACCATCAATCACAACTCTGCAGAGATTGAATCAATACATGCCTTATGCAACAACATTTGGACAATGATAAGTATGGAGCTGCATTTGTGCTACACCACGATTGTCTCCAAAAAGAGAGATTCAAACCAGCTTCCCATGGTGTTTAATGGCACTATTATCACTGAATTCAATTGACATTTTGGGAATTATCTTTGATCAGGAACTGAACTGGACCACCCACCTGAGTTCTGTGGGTATTAGAGCAGTTCAGATGCTAAAACCTCTGCAGTAACTCACATCCTGCTTTCCTCAAGCTTACCTGCCAGCTACAATTTTCAAGTCAGGACTGTGATGGAATATTTGAAGTCCTTCCTTCAAAGATGGGGACTTTGAAGCTAAATGATCCAATATCACCTTTTCTACATTGTGCTCAAGCAGCAGCAGAGAAGTGTATGAATACAGTCCAAAATGACTTTGTCTTTATTCTTTTCTCTCCCATCCTGTCACGAAATGCATCATTCTTCCATGGGAGTTTGCCATAAATCATGTAGCAAACTGAGATTTTGCCATTTAACATTACGTCAGAGTCAGCTTGATCTATTAGTCTGTGACTGGTGGATTTAATTGAATGTGAGGATATTATATCAAATGGGTCAAGCTGAAGCAAATGCTCATTCAAGTATTCAGAAGATTGAATTATGAATAGTTTTATCTAACCCCCATAGTCAATGAATGCAACTTCAATATCACTCAAAAAGCACAACATCATCCAGAACAAACTAATCTATTTGATTGGCACCCCATTCATCATCTTAAACAGTCGTCATTTCCTTCACTGCTGATGTACAGTGACATGTCTAAACCATGCACATGTTACACTGCAGCATCTCACCAAGGCTCCTTCATTAGCACCTTCTAATTCATGATCTCAACCAGTTAACAAAGCGAGAGCAGTATATATGCTGGAACGTCACAATCTGTAAGTTCACTCCCAAATCACAAACAATATCATTGCTCCTTCACGGTGTTGTTTAAGGTAGTGATTCTGAAGGGATTAATGCTGGCTTACATTGGTTTAACCATTCTATTGTTGTCAACCACAGTCCTGTGGATAGAGACAAAAATTTTTACTCTAGCTTTTGGAGGGTGCAAATGTACTTGTACCAGCTCCCTAAAGGGTTAGTAATTATGCCTGATGAAATATAGTTGCACTTAATGGTATTATGAAATAAATCTTACTCTCTAAGAACACTGTTTTGTCTGTAGATTGGCTATGATGGTTTATTCAGTACCACTAATCACTAATTAGGCCCAAGACAAAACAAATATAAAAGGAGGGTTGGTGGCACTGAACTAACTCAAAAAACTCCTACTCAGAACCACATTCTGATAAAAGTGGAAAATAACACAAGGCGTAGTCATCTGAGAGAACATCACATATTGCATTTGAAGAAACTAGCTCACCACCATCTCCTAATGGCAATTGGTAATGGGCAACAAATACTGGGCTTGCCAGCAATAGTTAAACTTCACAAAAATGTAGTCATAGTTGCGTCTGAACTCTGCTTGCTATTTTGACTCAAAAACCGTTGGTATCAGACTCTCTTATGATCAATTCTTTATCAAAAAAATCACAAAGACTTGAGAAGCTGGCTCTTTCTAATCAGAAGAGCTTTGTAGAGATAAATATAATTCAGTGATATCAATCAATCTTCTAGTTCAATTATGTGGATGCTTATACTGCAGCAGTGCTATTCTTGAAAATGAGAATTTTCATTGAAATACATCTTATATAATACCCACTTGCAAATTCCTAGTCTCGTGCTGTTTTTCAGTTTTTCACTTTGATACCATCTTTAAATTCTTTAAAAGGAGCCAATATTTGTGAATAAATTGGACAGAGTACAGCAGTCTTGGAAAGTATTGTGGGTGATAGTTCAGACACTGATTTTTGGAACAGGTTTGCTGTGATGCTGTTGATTAAATTCACTGTTGAATACTTTGATGTGAACTTCAGACAGAAATGACAAAGTTGGAGATTTATGAGCTATACTGATCCTTTCAGTAGCATTCTAGGGAACAGGGCCAGGTTAGAATGTCATAATGAATCAGGGGAGATAGTGTAGTGGTAATATCACTGCTGAAGAAGTCTAGGTTAATGCTGTTGTGGTACAGATTCCAATCTTATCACTGTAGCTGGTCAGATTTCAGTTCACTCACCCAATTCCATGGTAATCCAATTTACTGAGACAAAACAGCATTTATTTTAGTAAACTCCTAAAGTGGGCCTTGCATTAATCTTAAATAATAGAACGTGATAGCAATTGATACTCAGCCTGTAAAGCTAAAACCTGAGCATTCATAAGGAATACTAATACTGAGATTAGGAAGCTTGTCATTTAACTTTACTGTGACTGACCCCAAAGTTGTCAATCAAGCTAAGATTGCATGATGTATTTTTGGAAGTGGTGTAAGGGGCAACTGAAAGCTCCAGGAGGTAAAGTTAGATCCTTAAGGGAAAAGAGAATCACTTTTTAAAAATAGCAGATGACCAGAAAAGAAATGAAAGGGGCATGAGAATGTAATAGACAGTTCTCATCTCACAACAAGTATTGTCACTGTTTACATTATGCTCCACAAGGCACAGCTGGAAGGAAGATTGAAAAGGCCAGAAAGGAAATTTAGACTGGGGCTACAGAGTATGGAAGGCCTCAGAATTTATTTGCACTAAAAATAAACAAATTTAAAGAAATACAGTAGAAGAGACTAACAGAAGGAAAGTCTGAAAGATTAATGATTTAAAATGATTGGATTCAGTAATTAAGCTGCAGTATTGGTAGGAAGATTTATAAAGGCTACAAAAGACAACTGCTGTTAAAAAACGTGTAGGAGAAACACTTGTTGTTTTAGATCATGAAAGGTGGAAGACTATTCACCTTATCTGGGTAGAAGCAGAAAACCTCTATCTTTGCCACATTAGGTGGAAAAAACACAGAAGTCTATAGCCACCATTTTCACCAATAAACGAAGCAGAGACAACCTGGGTTGAAGGAAAATCCAGCAAACAGTGCAGAGATACAATATCACAATGAAACAGGCTTTAAAAAGGCTGAAAGTAGTAAACTACTACAGAAGAGTTAGTAATACAATTCAAAGCATATTAAAGATAATGCAGTATTGCATTATAGAGTTAAACAAACTGGCAATAAAGGAAATACAGCAACACTGCTACAGAGGAGGATCCAACAAGCTCTACCACCATTCAATTTAAAACACCATTTGTTAGTAAAAGAATAAAAGTTTAAAGAATGGTACATTTAAAGCAATATGTTAGTGAAAAGCAATTTAAAATACCTTTACTGAAGTAAAATTAATCAATACTGTGAGAAGACGTGAGAAAATATATTATACTTACTTCCTAACAGATTAAAGGTGACAGAAGAACAATACAGGACACAAAATTGGACTTCGTCAAAGTTGCAGTTTGAAATTACCTGAAATTAGACATTTAAGCCTGAAGTTGAGTAAATTAACATACAATTCACAGAGAAAACATCAACAGTACACACTTTTGAAGATGTCCTATAAGCTTTTGATTAGCACTTCAATTCAACAAATAAAACTCTTGAACTAGCAAGATTTAACAGAAAAGGTCAGCTTCTAGGACCCAGCCATATCCAATATCTTAATGACGCCTACACATTAGTGGAAACCTGTAGGTATGTAGCATTGAAATTAAAATCCATGATACAGAATTGTTGTTGGAATTCTTGATGTAGCTTTGTCAAATTTCTTACAGTCCAAGGGAGATTTAAAAGACAATCAAATCATTCTAGAAATGGAAACGAGCGGTCACATTGGATCCATTGTTATTTGTCATTTATATAAATGACTCAGATTAGAGGAGTTTTTAACTCTGTCTTAAGAAGGCAACATAATCTATTCACTTTATAAATTATGGACACTTTTAAGAGGCACATGATGAACCAACACCACAAAAAAAACCCAAAGATCCCATAATAAGAATCAGCCAATAAGACCTTACAGGGAATAGGTAATCTTTAGCTATCACTAAGGAACTCTGCATTTGCTTCCCTCCTCAGTCGCAGTGACTGAGCTAATTTTTACCAGAATCCTCCTCAGTCACTTCTCAGTAGCGCCCTCTAATGGCTGCATGTTTCACAATGGATGATTAAAGTTACTGAGGCCCTGGTCTTGAAAAAGAAGGAGGCATGTGATATGTATAGTCAAGAGTGTGTTGCTGGAAAAGCACATCAGGACAGGCAGCATCCGAGGAGCAGGAGAATCAATGTTTCAGGACAGAGCCCTTCATCAGGAATCCTGATCAGGAGTCCTGATGAAGGGATCCGGCCTGAAACGTTGATTCTCCTGCTCCTTGGATGCTGCCTGACCTGCTATGCTTTTCCAGCAACACATTTTCGACTCTGATCTCCAGCATCTGCAGACCTCACCTTATCCTATGTGATATGTATAGGCAGCCAGGATCAAGTAAATTCCTTGAGGAATGCAGAGATCGTTGAAGTACACTTAAAAAAGAAATCAGGAGGGCTAAAAGGGGACAGGAAATGGCATTGGCAGATAAGGTAAAGAAGAACTCATTGAGATTCTACAAGTACATGAAAGGCAAAAGAGTAACTAGGGAGAGAATAGGCCCTCTTAAAGATCACAAGGTCATCTATGTGGGGAGCCACAAGAGATGGGTGAGATCCTAAATGAATACTTCTCAAGAGTATTTACCATCAAGAAAGGTACGGATGCTAGGGAACACGGGAAAATAAATAATGATGTCTTGGAAAATGTCCACATTACAGGAGAGGAGGTGCTGAAAGTCTGTTGATGCATTAAGGTAGACAAATCCCTGGGACCTGATGAAGTGTATCCCAGCACTTTGTGGGAGGCTAGGGAGGAAATTGTGAGCATCGACAGCCACGAGTGAAGTGCCTGAAGATTGGAGGGTGGCTAAGGTTGTGCCATTATTTAAGGAAGACTGTGGGAAATGTCTAGGAATTACACATCAGTGAGCCAAATATCCATGGTGGGTATGTTGTTAGAGGTGATTCTGAGAGACAGGATCTACAGGCATTTGGAGAAGCAAAGATTCATTTGGGACAGTCAGCATGGCTTTGTGTGTGGGAAGTCATGTCTAACAAATTTGATTGAGTTTTTTGAAGGGGCGACAAAGAAAGAAGATGAGGGCAGCGCGGTCTGCATGGACTTTCGCAAAGCGTCTGACAAGTTACTGCATAGTAGATTGTTGAATAAGGTTAAATCTCACAGGATCCAGGGAAAGCTGGTGAATTGGATGCAGAATTTGCTTGATGGTGGAATGGTAGTGGTAGAGGGTTGTTTTTCAGTCTGGACGCCTGTGACCAGTGGTGCGCCACAGGAATTGGTGCTGGGTCCATTGTTATTTGTCATTTATGTAATGATTTAGGAGCTCTGGGTGGTAAGTTTGTGGATAACACCAAAGTCAGTGATACAGTGAGCAGTGAAGCAGATCATCTGGGAATGCAGTGAGATCTTGATCAATTGGGCCAATGGGCTGAGGATTGACAAATGGAGCTTAATTGAGATAAATGCAAGTTATTGCATTTTGTTACGGTAAACCAGGCTAGGACTTACACAGTCAATGTTCTGTAATACTCCTTGGGGAGTGTTATAGAACAAAAAGATCTCAGGGTATAGATTCATAGCTCTTTGAAAATGAAGTCACAGGTAGATTGAGTGGTGAAGGCAGCTTTCGGCATACTAGTTTTCATTGGTCAGAGCACTGAGTGTCGGGGATGGGATATCTTGTTGCAGCTGTACAAGATGTTGGTGAGGCCATATTTAGAGTACTGCATACAGTTCTGGTCACCCTACTGTAGAAAGGATATTATTAAACTAGAAAGAGTGCAGAAAAGATTTACTAGGATGCTAGCTTGGCTGGAAGGTTTGGATTATAAGGAGAGGTTGGATAGGCTGGGACCATTTTTCCCTAGGGAGTAGGAGACTGAAGGGTGACCTTACAGATGACACTCTCTCTCAGGCACACATACACACCCACTCACACACACACTGTCTCACAGGTATATACTCCAGCACACTCATGCATGCACTTTATTAAGCACACACACACACTCTCATATGCGCACGCATACACACGCTCTCATACGCACATGCACGTACACACAAATGCACACAGACGCATATATGTTTATGGGGTGAATTTGCATTTGCAGACTTTTATTTGCAAATGCACCCTATTTTGTTCAAAGAGCACACAATCTGTAAACAGTCAGTCCATGTGACATTTCATCAATTTCTACTTTGGAAATAGAACCAGTCTGACTCAAGGTTAGGATACGGACAGGCTCTAACCTTACACCTTTAATGTATTGTCTGAGCTGAGATGTCACTTTTTTTTAATAAACCTTAAGTTATCTTGGGAATGTGACTTGAAAGGTGTTCTGAAATTTGCATATTAATAAATGAAAGCCTGCAATTCTATTCTAAGTGATTAAAGACTTTAACAGCAATCTAGGTTTGTTCAATACATTGCATTAGTTCAATGACACTTTGATTTTTTTACTATAAATTCTATGTCCTATGATCATGTGCTATTAGCTACAACTGGCAGCGCTCTGAAAGCTTGTACTTCCAAATAAATCTATTGCACTATAACCGGGTATTGTATGATTTTTAATTTTGTCCACCACATTCCAACACCGTCACCTCCACTTCATGTAAAATCATGATAGTCATTGAAAAGATAGATAGTGGACAACTTTACCCATTGCAAGTGAGTTGAAAACTATAGGGCATAGGTTTAAGAAGAGAGATACAAAAGGGTCCAGAGGGTCAATTGTTTCACACAAGGGGTGGTGGGTGTCTGGAACAGGCTGCTAGAGGTAATAGTGGAAATGAGTATAATTTCATTATTTAAGAACCATTTAGACAGGTATATGGATGATATAGGTATGGAAGCATATAGACCAAATGCAGGCAAATGGGAGTTTAAATTGTGAAAACTGGGCAGCATGGACCAGTTGGACCTATTTTCATGCTGTAGACCTCTGCAATGCTATGCAGAGCATGTGCAGAAGTCAGACACAGTTTCAAAACAACAGAAATATGGCTGGTCACATATGTAAATAGTCTACACAATAGAACACATACCACCATTAAAAAAAAATTGCATTTTGATGCGATACAGGTATCTCCATCCTTATGATAGGGGAGACCAGCACATCAATGCAGAAGATAGAACTGAAGCATTTGCAATAATCTTCAGACAGAAGTGGCAAGTGGATGATTCATCTTAACCTCCTCCAGAAGTCCTCAGCTTCTGAGATATCAGTCTTCAGTCAACTTGATTCACTCCATGTGATATCAAGAAATGGGTGGAAGCATTCGATATTTCAAAGGCTATAGGTCCAAACAACATTCCAGAACTAGTATTGAAGATGTGATCTCCATTGGAGAAGATCCCTGTAGCAATCCTGATGAAAGTCATGAAGGCAGATGAGCCAGAAGAGATCAAACTTGTCTGCATCAACAGACATCCTTTTCATTTTGTGCCAGATTCAGGCATGGGCATTACTGTCTGAGACTAGTTACCACAACTGATGAAACTGAGGTTACAGTCTACAGAGAAATACAACATGGTACAAGTGGAATAACAGAACTATGAAAGTGCTGTAAGTTACAGTGCAGTACAACACACTAAAGAGAATGTGAGCATTGTTTGCAATTAACCAACTTTTGAGCTTGCACACATGTTCCAGCTATAACTTCACCTGAAGAGATAGAAGAGATTGACAATCTCCCACATAACAACTGGTAAAGAAACATAAAGCTGTTCAGACACTGACTAATGAATCAAGAGGGAAACAGTGGAACATCTCATCAGGCTCCCTAGACTTTTGGCAGATGCCAAACAGAAGAAAAATCAAATGAGACCACTTTTATACTGCCATAAGAGAGGTGCTTAATATCTCCACACTGAGGAAGTTACAAACTTCACAGGATTGTTGGAAATGTTCTTCTTGCTTGCCTAGCAATAACCTGTTCACAGAAGCTCAGTTTGTGTTTCATCAGAGTGATTCAACTGCTGACCTGATTACAGATTTGGTTCAAATATAGGCAAAAGAGCAGGATTTCAGAGAAGTGAGAGTGACTGCCCTTGACATCAAGGTCAGATTTGATCAAGTGTGACACAAAGCTTGGAGTCATACCTAACATGTTGCTGAAGGTCAGTAAATTCAGCTCCAGGCCATCTTGGCAAGAGTTCCCTAATGGATTAGCTTAGACCCAACAGCCTTCAGCTGCTGCATCAATAAACTGTTCATCACTAGGTCAGGAGTGGAGTTGTTTGCTGATGGTTGCACAATGTTTAGCATCATTGATGACACCGCAGATATAGACCGCAGAAGCAGTCCATTTTTTAAAAAAAAGTTGGAACTTGGAACTATACCACTGTTCCTTCACTGTTCCTGGGTCAAAATCCTGAATCTTCCTTCTTAGCAGCACCGGAGGATATCTACAGGCTACAGTGGCTCAACAAGGTTTCTTTTTACTATCTCCTTGAGGGCAATCACAATCGGCAATAAACACTGGCTTAGTCAGCAATGCCCACATCCCATGAAGTAATTTAAAAACTCCCCAAGCTGAGCTAGCAGGAACCACATCTGTGGCTTCCTCTAATAAATGACATGCCAACCATTATTTGCTGTCAGATCTACACTACTGCTACATTTATTATGCGCTAATTGTGTGTGCAGCTCCATTATATTAACTGGCTCTTCGATAGATTGCCACAGGCCCTACACAATGTATGGCCTTGTACATAGGTATACAAAGTAGGAAAGCATTATGTACAATTCCATGCCTAATTTATTTAAACCATTGTTTCAATGAGCTTCTAAGTTGCTCCATCATCCTTGGTCTTGCTACTGATCACTATCCAGTTATGGTCTTCCACACACCCCATTTAAATAATTGGATGATTTAGTTTAGCTGCATTTGCTATCCTTTTCTTCTACATTTTGATTGTGATGATTTTCATTTTCCCTTTCTGAATTGTTTGCCTCCTACAGCTCTTCTCCCGTTCCCACAATATAATTTGCCCATGAAACCTTCTTGCTCTCGCTTCCCACCTGATTTGGTCTGAGTGCATTCCATCTGGTCACATCACTCCTGTCAGCCCCACAAAAATTTATTAACAAACAGTTTGCCAAAACCCACTGTTTAGTTTCACACAAACAATGAACTGGTTTTCATGGATTCTGCTGTGGAGGACACGGTGGGAGGGACACAGGACTGAGAGAGTTGGATGAAAGATTCCCAACAATAAAACCATTTATCTCCAGAGCCAGTGAAATTTAGAAATACCTCAGAATTTTCCAGAACTTGTACAATTTTGCTGTGTCTCCTCAAGGGTGTCCAAAAAGCCATCATTGTCAGGCACTCTGTATCTGATTGAGGGAGACCACATTGGACAGGAAGTAGGAGCACTGAATGTCACTACTTCTGCCTTTTCCTTTAACTCACTTTTACCCAGCAACCCCCCTTACCCATGCCTTCCTTCCTCGATTCTCATCCTGTCTGTGCATTGAAATCCAGTACTATTTATTTTTAAATCCTTTCACAAGAAATGAGTGTTGTCAGCTATTTATTGCCTATTCCCAATTGCCCAGCAGGCAACAGAGTCAACCATATTGCTATAGGTCTAGAGTGGCATGTAGGTCAGACCAGGTAAGGATGGTAGATTTCTTTTGCGAAAGGGTATTAATGAATGTGATGGGTTTTTCTGATAACTAATCAAGATTACATGGTAGCTATTAGTTAGCTTTTGATTCTAGATTTTCATTAAATTCAGATTTCATCATCTGCCATGATGGAATTCAAAATATGTGTCCTTAAAATATTAGATTGCGGTTCATTGTTTGTCCAGTGCCAGTAACACCACACCACTGTCCATCCATCCATCCCCACCCCCCCCCACTTTCATACTGAGACATCTCCTGCTGGATGATGGTGTATTTGCCCTACCCAGAGTCACAAATGTGTGGGAGCTCTGATATTGAACATGTAAGTGTCTCACTAACAGCCAATCACATTGATGCATGCCTTTTGGATGATTTGGTTTTCCAACTGGAAGGAAGCCCAAATCACTCAACCAAAATCCAGACCAATGCTCAGTTCATTGTTGAAATGTTCCCTTTCCTGTAGTCAAACAGGAGGCCCAGCATTTGGTGGGGAAGAATGCTTGGAAATAATAATTCTGCTCCCTTGGAATTATGATGCCTCTGAAGTAGAATAATTATTATTCTACACTTCTAACTAAAAGTTGCAAAACAAACGAGTAATCTGTTTATCATTAGTAACTGTCCAGAGCCGCCCCCACTTGAATTAATTCAAAGCAATAGAGATACAATTAAAAAAAATCTCTACTTGATTCCAAACCATTATAAATCAGAGGTGGAGTATTAACTGGGAAGAAAGAAAGAAAGGATTTCACTGAGTACAGAAATCCATGGTGCTGGTCCGGTGGGATAATTCACTCACACTGTAAAATTACAGGTGAAAACAGCTGTAAGGAGCTTTTCCTATCAGGCTGGATTAACTCAAGGGCACTAATGTAGACTTTTACATTAATTTCATTCATCATCTTGTCAGCTCTTTTATTGAGAGATACAAGGCTTAAATTGGCTAAGATCTGAGGAGCTGGAGATTATTGATGTAACCTCTGTACAAAGTGTCATTAGCTATTTTTGTGCAATTTTAATAGTGCACATTTCCCATGTTAGCCTTTATCATGATACTCAAGCTTGTATGACAGATATTTTCTGAGTTTCAGTGCCACCAGCCACTTTTACAATCCCTACAATCTAGAATGTATTTCTTCTTGCAGAACTATTATTTTCTTAAATAACAGCAACTTGGTTTCGGATAGATTCTATAACATTATACCATATCCTAAGATGCTTCACAGGGCAATACCAAACAAAATTTGGCACTAGCCCCATGGGGGATATTGGGACATATGACCAAAAAAGTAGATTTTGGGAAGTGTCTTGAAGTAGGAGATCTTGAAGTAGGTGTTAGGAAGGGAATTTGAGTTTATAATCTGGACAATTGAAGGCATCATTGCCAATGGTAAAACAATTTTAAAAAGGATGTGCAAAAGGCCATATTGGAGAAACACAGACAGCCATAGAAAGATTGAGAAGAGCAAGGCCATCAAAGGACTTGAAAACAAAAGGGAAATTTTTAAAAGTAAAGCTAATGCCAGTCACCATGTATAAATAAGTTAGTTGGGCGGGAAGAGACTATGTGAATTAAGATACAGCAGCTGAGATTAACTCAAGTTTATGAAGGGTGGAACATGTGAAATCAGCCAGAAGAGCACTGGAATAATAAAGCATTAAAGTAACAGAGGGGCGAAAATTGATTTCAATAGCAGACATACTGGGGGAGGAGTGGAATCAGGTGATGTTATAGCAAGTCTTACTGATGGTTAATAAATGATTGACATGGTTGTCATGTCAACCATGACTGCAAGGTTACATTCTGTTTTGGTTCAGCCTCATACTGTTTCCAGGCAGAAATATGGAACTGGTGACTAGAGAATGGATATTTTTGGCTGGGATCAAAGACAGCTATATATGTCTTCCCAATACTTTAGTTGGAGGAAACTTCTGCTCATCCAGTAGGGAGATACACAGGGATTGTAGTATCAAATTCTTGCTTCAATTGCCAGATATTGAAATATAACACAGGACATCACATGAATCTTCCTCACTTTATGGAAAGTAGACTGAACAAGCACTTCATTCAGATGAGAATGTTTGAAAACATCTACTGATATATTTTGCATCAAATTTTCAAAAACACATGTTTTCGGAGAAGTCAATTTTCCTCTGCTCCTTGATTACGAAAGATAATTAAGATGCAAAGTACTACCTCTATAAACACTGATTCACTTTCAGAGGCTTAAGCAACCCAGGTCTTAGAAACATGGGCTGGAAGATCACAGATTTATGACCTACTCATTTCAGCAAACTGACCTTCTGCACCGCTTCCTCTGTTAAAAGTTACACCAGCAGGAGTAAAGAACGAAAGCATTTATATTGTATATTTCATGATCTTCGGAGATCCTAGAGTGCTTCACCAGCAATGAAGAATTGTTTTCTTACTGTTGTAATGTAGGAAATGCAGTAGCCAATTAATTCATGCTTGCCAAGCCATTCTAAATAACAATGTGATGATATCGAATCATCTGGTTTAGCAACAAAAGGAGATATGGTGAATATTCAAAATATGATATAAAAGTAGAATATAGCTAAAATACTCAAGATAGATAGCAACAGCAGAAAGAAAAACAAACTTGATTAAGCTGTAATTATCTGAAACCAGATTGGATGAAATGTAGACACTTGAAATGTTAAATCAGTTTCTCAGTCCTGATATAGGCTGACTATTTCCCCTATTTTCTGTCTTTATCCATCTTCTTAGTAATAGATGTGAATGTGGAGTATTAAGATCAGTCATGATCTTTTTGAACTACAGAGCAGGTTCAAAAGGCCAAGTGGCCAACTCCAACTCCTAATTTGTACGTACAAATATAGGTGCAGAATAAGATTGGTTAGATATGGAATATTCAATGTTGTTTTCCAATGTAGTACAATGTGATTTTTCAAGTCCACCCATAGGAAAGATGGTCCATGTATACTATGGGGATGGCACAGTGTCTCAGTGGTTAGCACTGCTGCCTCACTGTTGCCTGGTTCGATTCCCAGGCAACTGTCTGCATGGAATTTGCACATTCTCCCCGTGTCTGTGTGGGGATGGTCCATGTATACTATGGGGATGGCACAGTGTCTCAGTGGTTAGCACTGCTGCCTCACTGTTGCCTGGTTCCCTCCACGTGCTCCAGTTTCTCTCCCACAGTCCAAAGATGTACAGATCAGGTGAATTGGCCATCGTAAATTGCCCAGAGTGTTAGGTGCATTAGTCAGGGGTAAATCTAGGGTAGGGCTCTAGGTGGGTTACTCTTCAGAGGGTCGGTGTGGACTTGTTGGGCTGAAGGGCCTGTTTCCATACTGTAGGGAATCTAATCTAAATACTTGAATCACTGACATAAAATACCTCTGCCAGACCCATTACTGTCAAGTCTGAAGTGCTGTACTACAACTCATGAGAAACTTTGTATTCAAGACAAACATTGTCGATTTTTACAGATTAAAAGTGTCAAGCGATACAAGGATAGTACAAAAAAATGGCATTGAAATAAAAAGATCAACTCTGATCTAATTGAAAAAAAAAGACTACACTAAATGGCCTACTCCTGCACCTATTGATCATGTTCAGTGCAGTGTTTGTTCCATTTTGAACTGACTCTAATTTAGAAAAAAGGCAAAATAAATCATATTCAGATTCCCTTTGGCCTGGGATCACTTTTGTCTGAGGTTAATTGTCTGAAATGCAGGTCTTATTAAGTCACAATTAATTTTGCTGGATACTCCTTTCTCTTTCAATAAAGGAGATCCCATTGCTGGAAGTCTTGCTGGACAAAAATCATGAGGTATTCAAGAAATCAGCTTCAACAAACGGTCAGAACATACCGTCAACAAAGCCTTCTGAAGCTAGCTCTTCTAGTTTTGCCATGTTTTACTATTTACTTCACTTACTTGAAAATTGCAAGTAAGTTTTCATTGGAGATGAAGCTATATATTTTCCACTAAACTTTTGATTCCCTATGTTACAGCTGACAGATGTTTTGAGGCACACATTGTTTATATTGTTGAGTGGGAGAAAATGAATGAACCACAAGAGGGCAAAAAAAATGGTTATGAAACAATACTAAAGATCTCACAGGTCTTCTATTTCTTGTCTCTTCATGGATGATTGAATTCCTTTCATATTTTATTACAGCAAACATAATAATGCAATCGCCAACCTTGTCTTTATTTTGTGCTTGAATTTTATCTAATGTTCATTATGTGTTTACTCTGCTAATTTGTGGTTACATTTCATTTTGGTTTCAAATAAAAAGAGAGTGGAAAATTCTTGAGTGCTGTAAAACGTACATACAATTCACCGTTATTTTAATTTGTCAGGGCTGAACAATTATCCTCATTGCCATAAATTTCTAGCAGAAAAGTGCCTCCAGGACATCATTAATAATTTCAAGACACTAATAGGCGTAATAGTGCTACATTTTGTCAGGAAACCTTACATTCTCTGTTTTCCTGTCCTCTTCCTCTTCCAGTGCAAAGGGCATGTCTAATGGAAAGGCTATCTGAGCTGATTCTTCTTCTGGATGCAAGTGGTTAGGAGTGGGGCTAAGGATGTAATGATGGGGACAGGGGGCAACTGTGAAGTCTAAAAAGGTAGCTTCACAACAATTTGTTTAAGTGAGATATCATTCATGAAAACTCCCAAAAAGGTTATAATGATCAGACTCCAGAAATTCCTTTGATGCTGATATTGGTGCCTATGAATCTAGATCTTTGATGCAAGAGTCTACAACCATGCATTTTTAATAGAAATGTAGAATACTTGCATGGAGCTTGGGAAATGGGTTGCAAAGTATATCTCAGAAGTGGAACTATTGAGGAAGGTTATATGGGATGACAGATTCTGGATCAGTGGTGCTGGAAGAGCACAGCAATTCAGGCAGCATCCGAAAAGCTTCGAATCGGATGCTGCCTGAATTGCTGTGCTCTTCCAGCACCACTGATCCAGAATCTGGTTTCCAGCAATATGGGATGACATTCTGCTGCTTTAAAAATCTGACATGAATGTCATATATATTTGTGTAAAAATGGAGTTTTGAGACCAAACTTTGAGGCACTTAGCTCGGTTTTTACAGCAGTAATATTTTCTTTTGGGATTGAATTTTATATTGGGTTTTTGGTCCTCATGCTAATTACTTTAACACGGGTTGCTGATCATGGTTCTGAAACCAGCAGGGAATGGCTGCCCAAGGCTACCAGGATACAGGTCGCTGATCCTTAATGCGAATTCGCTGTAACACGATTAACAGTTTGGGAGACTGTTTCTAAAGCGCGAACTTTTAAAATGTGTCTTGGCTGTAATGTGATAGCATCGCCAATACTTCAAGCACTGTTTCTAGATCGTCATTTTTCTATAATGCGGGATTGCACAAGAACACAATCACTGCATTTTAGAAGAACTACCTGTACTTTCTGTTTATTCTTTCAAGGCATTTTGGAAACATTAGCATGGACACCATTTGCAACCCATCCCTAAATGTCCTGGAACCGAGTAGCTAACTGAGCCAATTTAATGGACAGTTAAGAGTCAATGACATTGCTATGGGTCTGGAGTCACATGTAGTCCAGAGCAGGCAAGGATAGCAGATTCCAACCCCAAAGGATGGTAATGCTCAGGTTTATTAACTGAATTCAAATCTCACAAGCTACTTTGGTGGAAGTTGAATGCGCAAGCCCACAATATTATCTTGGTGCTCTTGTTAACTAAATCAGTTATGTTACCAGACCGTTGTCACCTCCTCATGTTTCTGACATTTAAATGATAAAAGGGCATTGTGAAAAAGACTCAGTAGACTGTTCCCACCAACCCATCTCCCAAAATAAGCACAGCATAAATGAAAAATGAAACGTTTTTGAATCAAACATCAGATTGATTCATACATGAGATCAACTATTATTTGTGTAAATACAGTAAATTATGCACAGATTTCCTTCGGAAAAAGATACTGTTGTAACACCCTTACCAGCAACAAAGTTTCCAACAGATTCCATCTAACATTTACTTTGCCCTTTTCTTCATTTTCCAATATTTAATTTATCTTTCCTGCTTTGTTTCCTTTTCTGGATTTGTTCCATTTTCTTGCTGTAATTTCTCTCAGTTTTAATAAAAAGAACAGGAGATGAGAGGAAACGTGCTTATTTTGAAATGAAAATTTACCCTCTTACAAAATACTTCTGAAAAATAAGCAAGAGAACTTCATTTGTACATGTGCTATTATTTCTCTTCATTTAAAACTACTTTAACTTAAATGATCTGACCATTCAAAAATAGTCAGTCAAAAAATTATTACTTTGTTATATTTTCATACTGCTTAACAAATATTATTAGAAAATATATTATCTTTAGCATAGAAAATAATTGAACTGTTACAAGACTAACTAATGAAAGGAATTTCATCTGTGGTTTGATTCGTCTTGTTTTTTTTGTACTCTATTTCTCTGTTGCAGACTTTCTTCGCTGTTTCTTTCCACCCCCTCCCTTTTGCTTCTTTATCATTTCATGTCTTTATGCTCTATTCCCTCCCCTTTACACCCATTTATTTGATTCCATTCCTTAACAATGTTTACTTCTTCATATATTTATTCAATTTCATCGAATCTATACAGTGCAGAAACAGGCCATTCAGCCCAACAGTCCACACTGATCTTCTGAAAAGCATCTCACCCAAACCCACTTCCCCTTCCCTCTCCCTGTAATCCTACATTTGGCATGGCTAATGCACCTAACCTACACATACCTGAACACTGTGGACAATTTGTCATGGCCAATCCACCTAGCCTGCACACCTTTGGACTGTGGGAGGAAACCGGAGCACCCGGTGGAAACCCATGCTCACTTGGGGAGAATGTGCAAACTCCACACAGACAGTTGCCAGAGGGTGGAATTGCTACTCTGAGGCGGCAGTGCTATCCACTGAGTGACCATGCCGCTCTTATCATTTGAAGTCTGCTACTGAACCTGTATCAACCACCCTATCAGGCATTGTATTGAAAATCCAAACCAGCCAATACATCAGAAAGTTTTTCCTCATGTCCCTTCTGGATCTTTGTCATACACCTTCAGTTTGTGCTCTGCGGTTATTAAACTTTCATTTAGTTCTTCCTAATTTACTTCATCTAAGCCCATCGTGAGGCTGAATTCTTTTTCTAAGCTTTTCTGCTAATTACTAAACAGACAAACTTCTCCAGTCTGTCCACATCCTCCATGTCCTCCTGGAATCATTCACGTGAGTCAAGAATGTCCATACATGCTACTTAACATGTTAAACATCTCCAAGACCTTCTGATTTTAATTGTTTGGAGTTATTTTGGTCAACCTTTATTTTTTAAAAAAATGTTTAACTTTATTAATTAACTCCAAAGCACGATATTTGGCTGACCCAGAATTGGCCTTTCCTTGGTTTTCTAAACCTGTACAGACTTAGACTGAATGCAAATTGAGCATCGGGCCTCAAATAATGAGGATGAACTGTTACACTTTCCAGACTGCTCAAGCTTCTAACGTAAATGTAAGTGCCAGCAAGGGTAAAGCAGGAGGACAGTACTTTCAGCTTTCCCAACCCTTCCTTCAGTACCTTGCTAGGTACTGTACCTGCATTCACTTTCAGTCAACTGCATTAAATCTGTATTTAGCTTCTTAATTGGCGTCTATTTCATCCAGAATTTTATGGGCAATGTCAAGCTATAGTCTAAAAACTTTAAACTAATTAATTAACAGCTGGTTGTAAATTTGACAGCAGATATCAGCAATTAATAAGCTCAACGTAATCTTGCTTCACCAGCATAACATTTTGAAAAGGTGCCAGAAATGTTGTTTGCTTGTCTTACATAAAGCAAGAATCAACAATAAAAGGAATGATTTTGGCTGACATTTGCCAGGCCTAAATAACTAATTCCTGGTAGACTCAATAGTTTCATTATGGAAGAACAACAATGTAGTTGTCAGTATCCAATGCAAACATGATAGAACCTGAGATGACCTTAATGACATAGATAAAAATGACCAACAACCGAGGATGATTTTCTAGCTGCACGATCGTTGAGAGCAAAATAAATCTGATGCTCAAAAGAAAAGGTAAACATTGCAGACAAGTCATGTTTTATCAGTGGCTTAGATCTGCACAATATGTTTCTTAACTTTCTGTTGCTGTACTAGTAGCTGCTAGTATCCTGCAGATTGCACAGTATTCCTATCCAAACGGCTCACCAACTGTTACAATATGTCTGTTGAATCTCAGAGCATTGCCAATTATCTTCCACAACATCTTTAAATTTGTCATTACTAATTCTATTTCAATTAGATTTGACCAGTCCAATTTTTGCCTTTGAATTTGGATTCCTTCAATTGTATCTTGGTAGCTTAAGATAAGCATGCATAATTACTCAATGAGATATTCAGTAAGTGGCATCAGTCCCAGTAATAATTTTGTGAATTTTCCGTTAGTGGTCAGATGAATACATTTAGATTTATTCTAAACAAACTCCCCATTCCACCCACTCCACCCACAGAATAAAACTGCACAACACTCATGCATCTGTCTATGCTGACTGACTGATAATATAGCTTCATCAGGGCTTAATTAAATTCACATAAGTCTGTATTCAGGTGAAATTAGCACCAATCTGTGTGGATTTAATCTCAAGACATTCCGTCAGCACTATTGTATTTCCTCCTTTATTGCATGGTTATCATCTTAAACAATATTGACCAAATAATCCCTTCAAAATAAATCTTATCTCTTCTCATTTCTTGACTTTAATTTCCCTGGTAGTTCGAATGACTTCAGTGATAAAAATTAAGATCCCAATTTAAGGGAATATTATAAATCTTAATGTTGAAGTATTCGAAATAACTCACCAGGTGATAAAAAACTTCTTAATATTATAAAAACCACAGTGAAGAACTTGAAGACAAGTGAGCAAAAAAAACACTACCAATGGGTTGTGAGTGGTAGAGTGGATATTTGGTGGGTATGGGAGCTAGGCAATGGGAATAGATCAATATTTGTGCTCACTGAAATATCCAAAGTGGGAATAGGATCTGTACCTGAAATTGGATTATGTGAGGGAAGGTTTTCTGATCTGGTCTTTAGCACTCACCCGATTATTTGAATGCAGTTCCTTACTGATTATGTGGAGTTGGTTGATGGACAAACATTATCCTCACCCATTCTGGATTTGACTCAGGCTGAATTCCAGTTGAGTAGGGAAGTCATGTACTAATATCCCTGAACAGGTTGATTAAAAAATTAAAACTCTAGAGGTCTTGTGGCACTAGTAGTGAAGGTACCTCTGGGCTAGTGGTGTGGGATTCAAATCCCAGCTTCCCCAGGAGACAGTTATAATGTGCTCTGAATAGGTTGATGAAAAATATTTTTAAAATCTAACCCTGCATTCTGGCTTTACCAGCTAGAACCTGAACCCTTGACGTTTTGCCACGACCAACGAGATGTGTGGCTCTTCAGTGAAATTGATGGGATGTTAAAGCTTAAATGAAACTAAAGAGCTGCAACAGTGCCCTGGTTGGAGACTGCTGCTAACAGCACATCTTCTACTGTTTGACAGATCTTTTTCAAGTTTTAGAAGTTGGTTCCCCCATCTCGGGTTTCAGTCACATTGATCTGTTCTGTGCTATCAGCCCTCACCACAAACAGCACATGTGGCTCTATCTTGCTCCTCTGATCAGGAGCACCACCAGTGATATGTCCTCAAATAGATGCTGCTCCATTTGGCAAAGGGGATGGATACAGAGATCCAGTTCAGGGGACACAATTGGCTAAATACAGAATCTGCAACCAATTGTTTTGGCAGGGGTGAGCACCAGAGCCTCAGAAAGTCAGTATGTTATTGGTAGCATCTGTAGCCTCCAAGACCACTTTCCAGACAATCAATTGGATATATGAATATAACTGGAGACTCGTCTGTCTTTTCATGAAGGTCTAGAAAGGAAGATTTGCATTTATGTAGAGCCCTTCACAGCCACGAAATGTCTCAGAATGCTTTACAGCCAGGGAAGTGCACTTGAAAGGCAATGTAGGAAATGTAGCAGCTCATTTGTATTTGGCAAGCTCCCACAAACAGCAGTGTAACAAAGAGAAAATAATATTTTTGGGATGTTAGCTAACTTAATTGAAAGTTGCTATAGTCCCAGAGGACCATAGGCTGCTTTCTTGTTCCTGAGTGACAACTGGCGATGAGTTGAATCTAAGGGTCAGCATGACTCAGGCCAGGGCTGAGGATTCAACTTCTGAAGATTTAAGTAAGATTTGTCAAACAGTAGAGGATGTGCTGTTAGCAGTATCCAACTAGGGCACTGTTGCAGCTCTTTAGTTTAATTGAAGGTTTTGCAATGCATCAACTTCACTGAAGAGCTACTCATCTCGTGTGGCAAGGTGTCAAGAGTTCAGATTCTAGCTGGTAAAGCCAGAATGCAGGGCTAGATTTTAAAAATGAAATTGAGATAATTATTGATCAGCACCCTGGCAATAAATCTCCTCTTTTGTTTCAAGTAGTTCCACAAGATCTTTCCCATTTACTTGAGATGACAAACAGCACCTTGACTGAACAGTGTTTTTGGAAGACAGTACATCTGACAGTGCAGCACTCCATCAACACCATAGAGCCACCTTTATCACGTGGGCTGCAGTAGTTCAAAGAGGAAGTATATCATCACCTTCTCAAGAGAAACAAGAAGTAGATAATACATGTTGCTCATACTCAAAAATGAAGTTTGGCTTCTTTATTTTATTCTCTCCAATAGGACATAAGTGAAATTGGCTTCCAGTTGGGAAAGTCACGGGAATGCATGACATAAAACCTTCAGAGCTACTGAAAAGAAATCCAAGGAACAAAAAGAAGCAGAAATGAAAGCTATCATATAGCCCCAAACTGCTGATATTAATTTATTCCATTGCTCTTTCTGTCATTACCATTAACTGTTCACCACAGTAGCCTCATTGCATATTTCATTTAGGAAGATAAAAGACTGAACAACAATGCCATAAATACTCTGAAATTGCATGTCTAAATAAGATCAGTTGGGATTAATTCACAATAATAAAATTCACTGCACACTGGCAGTCCCTTCTGTTGCCCACACAAAATCTGACTGGCAAATTAGATGGGGTTTTAAGTAGACAGAAATCTGGCCTAATGAATCTCTGCCCATTTTTGTCCAATTAATTACCCTCAGTAAATTCCTATCAGTTAGGCAGGATGATCACAATCTTTACCAGTGAGCATTGGACTCTGCTGAAGTCTCACCAGCTGAAGCATTAACCTTTATAAAATGTGAGCTAACCTGTTATGAATTTTCAATGCCTTCTGTTTTTATTTCTAATTACATGTAGTGGTGAAAATGCGTCTAGCACATGTAAGGGTTTATATCTAAAATTTTCCTTTCTTGGTTACTGTTAGGTTGCTCCGTTAAAATGTGATGTAAGGTAGATGGCAGTGTTGATGCTACGTTTTGTTTTCATTATCAGTTCAACTTATGTAAAAACATTAATTAATTAACAACCCCATGAACTTTGTTGAGCCTGAATGGAATTGTATTACTTTCTGCCCTGGCCACTGCAAACCATGATTTACCAATTTAAGTTTCTACAATTCTGTATCACAGTCAATCTGCTGCCTTCTTGTAAATTTACAGAATAGTTACAGCACAGCAGGAGATCATTCAATTTATCATAGCCAAAAGAGTTCTCTGCAGGAATAAGTCAGATACTCCCATTCTGCCACACCCTACCACTTCCACTCCCCCCATCTTGTAGACAGTATTTGTTGACATAAAAATCTTTTTTTACAGATAACTATTTAATTCCAACCATTCTGACAAAACTCGTTTCAGAACCTAACATTGGCCGCATAAGTTTTTCTTCATGTTGTGAAATAAAGTCTGTGATTTCTATCATTTTTATTATGTTAAGAGTCAGGATTACTCATGACATGTGGGTATGGTCCGTGTCTGTGAAAGGGTTTAATGATAAACTTGTTCATATTTCTGTAGCCATGATTAATTTTTGTGAAATTTTGTAATAGAGAGAGAGAGATACTTTCTGGAGAGTAATGGAGTTTTGTTCACTTTGAAGAATTAGAGAACAAACACAGTGAACATAGAGTGCATTAGACTTTCAGAAGGTAATTCTGAAATAATTACTTTGGGCTTAGAGGAAACACTCATAAATTGAGTGAAGGCTTTTTAGTTTCAGTTTGGGCAGATTTGCAGAAGTGTTGGCTGAAGCTCGATATGTAAAGCAGTTGCACATAACAAAAAGAGATGGTTTAGAATTATTAAGAATGAAATTATCTTGGGATAAGAACTCAAGTTTGAAAGCTCCAGATCAGAAATGGTTAAAACTCTGAAAAGTTGAAGTTGAAAATGTCTAAACTCGTTTATCTGAAAGTTCCTGGAAGAAGCTAGTGGGTCATAGAGATACGAGATTGTAATCAGCATTAAATTAAATCTTAGAGATGTGAAAGGGAAGGGAATTTTCTTTAGTGTGAGTTCTACAGAGTAGTGCTTTTTGGATTAATGGTATTGTATTTTGTCATGTGTTTCAAGATTTTAAATGTGTGTTATATATAAATTATTTGGTTTATTCTATTTTATCTTCACTTTTTTTGTGCAATAAACTTCTTTTCAGTTGCTAAATGCAATGACTCAGCATTAGGCCCACCTTGTGAAAACAAAAAACAAAATAAAAATATGATCTATCAAGCTAAATTTCAGTTTGAGATCTGACTTGTCCAGTAATGACATCAGTTGGGATCATAATAATGTCACCTTTAGTCCTTTAGCTTTTTAGCTCAGATTAGGACTTCATTCATTACCAACAAGAAACCCAGATAATGTCTCTCTTACTGTTTGTCTAGATCTTTCATAATTTTGAACACTTCTGTCAAAATCTCACCTGAACCTTCTCTTTAATGAGAACAACCTCAGCTTCTTCAATCTACCCAGGTAACTGGTGTCTTTCATTGCTGGAATCACTCTTGAAAGTCTTTTCTGCACTCCCTCTAAGTCTTGCTCACAGACAGTGTTACAGAGTCATAGAGATGTACAGCATGGAAACAGACCCTTTGGTTTAACTTGTCCATGCCGACCAGCTATCCTAAATTAATCTCTTCCCATTTGCCAGCACTTGGTCCATATCCCTCTAAATCCTTCCTATTCATATACTCATCCAGATGCCTTTTAAATGTTTTAATTGTACTAGCCTCCACCACTTTCTCTGGCAGCTCATTCCATACACCACCCTCTGTATGAAAAAGTTGCCCCTTAGGTCCCTTTTAATTTTTTCCGCTCTCACCCTAAACCTATGTCTGCTGGTTCTGGACCCCCCCAACTCTGGGAAAAGATCTTGTCTATTTACCCTATCCATGTCCCTCATGATTTTATAAACCTCTATAAGGTCACCCCTCAGCCTCTGATGCTCCAGGGAAAACTTTCCCAGCCTATTCAGCCTCTCCCTATAGCTCAAGCCCTTCAACCCTGGAAACATCCCTGTAAATCTTTTCTGAACCCTTTCAAGTTTCACAACATCTTTCCTATTGGAGGGAGACCAGAATTGCACACAATCTTCCAAAGGCAACCTAACCAATGTCCTGTACAGCCAGAATGTGGCCTCCCAAATCCTATCCTCAATGCTCCAACCAATGAAGGAAAGCATACCAATGCCTTCTTCACTCTCCTATCTACCAGAGACTCCACTTTCAAGGGACTATGAACCTGCACTCCAAGATCTCTTTGTTCAGCAACTTCCCCAGGACTGTACTATTTAGTGTATAAGTCCTGCTCTGATTTGCTTTTGCGAAGTGCAGCACTCACATTTATCAAAATTAAACTCCATCTGCCACTCCTCAGCCCATTGGCCAATCTGATCAAGATACCATTATACTCTGAGGTAACCTTCTTTGCTGTCCACTACACCACAAATTTTGGCGTGATCTGTAAACTTACTAACTATAGCTCCTTTGTTGACAGTCAAATCATTTATATAAATGATAAAAAGCAGTGGACCCAGCACCAGTCCTTGTGGCACATTGCTGGTCACAGGCCTCCAGTCTGGAAAGCAACCCTCCACCACCACCTTCTGACTTCTCCCTTTGAGCCAGTTCTGTAACCAAATAGCTCTCCCTGTATTTCATGGGATCTAACCTTGCTAACCAGTCTACCAAGAGGAATCTTGTCGAACGCCTTACTGAAGTCCATATAGATCATGTCAACCGCTCTGCCCTCATCAATCCCCTTTGTTATTTCTACAAAAAACTCAAAGGCCAGAATCCTTGCTACGTTATTAACCACCTTCAATCAATTGTGTACACATGCCTCCAGGACACTCTGCCTCTATACCAATTTTTAGATTTGTACGTTTTATTTTATAACGCATCCTCATTCTTCTCATCAAGATTTATCACATCATACTTTTCTGCATTAAATGTGGTTGGCTCTTAATTGCCATCTAGGCAATAAAGGATGGGCAACACATACTGGCCTAGCTAGTGGCACCTTCATTCCCTGAATGAATAAAAAAAGTTACATCTGCCATATGACCACCCAATCCACCAACTCATCGATGTCTTTTTGAAGCTTATTATAGTCCTCCTCAGCTCACAAGGCTTCCAAGTTATGCATCATCTCTAAATTTTGCAATTTTCTGTCTCATCCTTGAAATTTGGATTCAAATATTAGATTTGTAAATTTAAGAATATTTTAACTAATATTTAGCAGTGAACCTGATGTTAACTAATGCATAATTTCAAAGTTGAAAATAATTTGAGCTTTTGCAATCATAATACAGTTATATTTAATATCTTGCAATTAGCCTGCAGGTAATGATAATCTTGTGAGCCATATTACAATTGAGCCAATTTTAAGTCAAAGAGGAATAGGGAGTGAAAAATAGGTTAGTGTGCTGGAATACTGTCTGGAGAGGGTGAAATTGTAAAAAAGAAAGATTAAACTATATTAAACTAAATTACTTGTTAAGAAAATATTAATTGTTGAAAATGAAGGAAAAAAGGAACTAAATCCTAATAAGTATCGAGACTGACAGAACAATTGTGAAGGAATATTTTAAGAGCCAATGAAAAGTGCAATAATCATAGCAGGAGAAATTAGAAGTGGTAAAAACAGCAATTCACAATAAATGCCAATTGTGGCTTATATTCAGTTCAAGGTGAGCAGCGAGTCAATGAGCTATTTAAATGAATAAAAGATTTTGAAAGGGTCATGATATAACAGTCACGGGGAATAGTTCTGAGTTAGCCATGATAGAATGCTGAATGTGAAAGCAGTTTTGTTTGGATAATCAGTTCTTGCTTCAGAATGCAAATGAAGCTGGGCATTAGATAACTGACATCAATATGGTGATGAGAAACGGCTGAACAGTAACTGGCAAAACACTTCAAAAATCACCTCAAGCCATGTGTTTCCAACTCTGACGAATGGGCCACAAATCATGGCTGGCTATCAAATTAAATTCATGGAATAAAAGGACACTGGCAGGTTGAATAAAAAGTGGGTGGAGTTACAGCAATTAGAGTATAATGGTGAACTGTTTTTTAGACTAGAGGAAGGTGTTTTGTGGAGTTCCCCAAGGGTTGTTACTTGGATAGCATTTTTTTTTATTTCCATTAATGACCTCAACATGTGTGCACATGGCACATTTTCAAAATGTATAGAGACACAGAACGTGGAAGCGTTGCAAACTACAGAAGGCTAGACATGAAGATAAATGTCACCAGAGTGCATGCAGGCTGATGCAATGTGGGGACAAGTGACAGAAGCAATTTAATACAGAGAAGTTACATACTTTGTCAGAAAGGATGAGGAGAGATGGTGTAAAATAAAGAATACAATTTCAAAAGGATATAGGGCCTGTAAGGTATATGTGCACAGCTGAACGTTTGGAAAATTTTCTTTTATGCAGCAGGAATCCTGAGCTTTATAAATAGAAGAGCAAAAACAATGATATTATGGTGAAACGTTATAAAACATCGTTTGAGCCTCAATAGAGTATGTGTTCAATTCTTGGCTCTGCACGTTAGGAAGCCTATGAAGGCTTCAAAAAGGATGCAGAAAAGACTTACAAGAATCATTCTGGTGATGAGGACTTCAGTTATGTAGATAGATTTAAGAATATCTGAGTCTATGTTCCAAATAGAAGAGAAGGTTGAGAGGTTTGATTGAGATGTTCAAAGATATGAGGTTTGAGCAGATTAGATGGGGAGAAACTGCCTGAAAGTGAGATGCAGGCAGATCCAGTTGTGCCTTGCAAAACAAAATGAAGAGAAAACATTAATATCTGTGGGGAAAAGACAAGTGGGCAGGCAGCATTGTTCTTGCAGAGAATCGGCAAGGATATGAGGGGCTGTACAAACTCCTTCTACACTGCAACTATTCTATGATTTTCTATGAAAAAGATCTCCCTCTTTCCTTTTGAATCAGGGACCTACCCATCTTTCCTCAAGAATTAGACTCACTCCATGTGGAGTACCAGAACAAAGTCTAATTCTGTCTATTAATGTATTGAGTATCATTTTTTGGATTTCATTCAATTTCTTATTTTATAACTATATACACCATCTCTATCAGGGTACAAAATAATGTGCAGCAAACCCAATTGTGATTCACGTAATTTTCTATAACTCTCCCTGTACTGCTGCTTCATGTTGGAAGATTAAATCAGTGAATGTCACTCATTCTACCTGTCACAATTTCACTGTGTAAGAGCTCGTGTTTTGATTTTGTACATTTTTCTTTACCAGAACTTCAACTATTTAATAGTTAGGGTTAAGATCCCACATTAAAAATGGATAGGGAACGGAGAGACCATGTTCTATTTAAATTTAGCACCCATGAAGTTGAAAGATTCATTGTGAGCTGTGCACACAGTCAGTATTGGGGTGGCATGGTGGCTCAGTGGTTAGCACTGCTGCCTCATAGTGCCAAGGACCAAGGTTTGATTTCAGCCTCGGGCCACTATCTGCGTGGAGTTTGTACATTCTCCACATGTCTGTGTGGGTTTGCTCCAATTTCCTCCCACAGTCCAAAGATGTGCAAGTCAGGTGAATTGGCCATGGTATTAGGTGCATTCGTCAGAGGGAAATGGGTCTGGGTGTGTTACTCTCCAAAGGGTCAGTGTGGACCTGTTGGGCCAAAGGGTCTGTTTCCACACTGTAGGAAATCTAATCTAATCTAAATTTATAGATAATTTGGACAAAATCAATGGTGGGAATAAACCATCAAATGCATCCCAAAGGATTAAAATATATTGGGAAAAACCAAGGAACAAGTAGTCATCATTGCTCCTATAAATAACAAACAGGTCTTGCAATGGATTGTTTCACATATCCAAAACATTTTGGCAATATCAAAAAGGAATTACTGTCAATAATTTGGATAGTTATAATAGTCAAAACACAGCAGTGGAAGGTGAAGCAACTCATAAGCATGAAGGGGTTTGGATAATGTGGCGACCAAGTTTGTGTTATTTCTGTAATCAAAAAGTAGAGCGACTTCAGAAAGGATATTTCTTTTGTTGCATTTAAAGTAAAATTATGCCAAGAATGGATTTACTACTGATAAGTTGTAAGGCATCAGTTGGGGAGAAAAAGACAGCTGTCAATGATGTAGAGGGTAGGGAATTGTCAGCTACAGCAAAATCAAAACAATTATTTTGGAATAGTTTCAAGCAAGTTCAGGACAAAACAACAGACATGTCCCAGATAGTCAGAAAGTAATTTCAGTTTTATATTGGAAAAGAAGCTCCTAGAGGAGAAAATATGATCAACTAAAATGGGTCCAAAGCAACAAGCAGCCAGAGCAACCCTTCCCTGAGTTTTATGAAAAACAAGGCAATTAAGGACATTTTTAAAAATAATTTATTTCAGGACGTCAGCAGGGGATTTCTCAACATGAAGAATTTGGATAATTTTCTGAAAGTAAAATGCAAAATAAAATGAGAAAACCAGGAGCGTCCAAATCCTGATAAGGTCGAATATATATGAAGTCTATTTGCTTTGGACTGACCAAGTTGAGCCCTGACATGGACATAAATTTAGAAGTAAAGCTACATTTGAAGAAAATAGTTCTGGAACATGTTTGCTATAATCACTGATTGCTGTGATCACCAATTGATTAGGGAGATCAAATAATTGCTTTAAAAGATATTTGTGGCTAATAGGAAACTTTTATGCTGATTCATACTGCTCTTCAAAGCCATAAACATTGTGTTCATATATTTTGCTATCAATTTTCATTTTGCCAAATAACAGCTTTTTAGTTGACGCATTCCTCATTATGGATTTATTGCAGGACTCTTCCATTAGTATTGACATAGAAACTCTCCATTAGAAATTAGTTTATATGATCAATTCAACACAACTTTAAAGACTTACAATGTAGCATTTTGAAGTTAAAGACACGTCTTGTTCTGCCATTTCCATTTGATAAATGTAAACCATTCATTGTAAAGGGGATGAGTCCACAATGGAACCAAACTCTTTATTTAATGGAGAGACAAGAACAAAATGAGTAACATTAGCAAACAATTATTCCTCACCCTCAAAAGACTGTTATACCTCAATTATCTTCAAGGAGTAAATAGGATCTTAACTGTGACATGCATGAATCTTAATGTTTAAGGATGACATACTTGGCCTCATGCATTCATATGTATGACACACTGTTGATCTCAGGAGACTAATTTTTGAGGGATATTTAATTAGATATCAATAGTTACCTCCAATACCAATCAATATTATTTCAGTTTTGAATTAAAAGGCAAGTCGTAGATTTTGGTAATCTGAACTAAAAACATTTCTGTTCTTCAATTGTTATTGATCTGAAATGTTAACAACTTTCTTCACAACAGATGCTGACAGATCTGCTGAATACTCCAGCTCTTATGGAATATTGCCTTTATCTCAAGAGGGATAAAATATAAAGGTATGGAAGGTACGTTAAACTATACAGACCTGTGTTTAGACCATCATTTAGAAATGACTGTGTGCAGTGCATATGCACCCTGGTGGGAATGTCCAGAATAAGTGTGAGGACAATTTTTATTTCTCTGAATGAGAACCAAAGTTACATTTGTTGTGATATGATATTCATATCCATTGAGGGGGCATTTCCTAAACTACTTTAATTGTTACATACCTCAGTAGGATGGGATGTAGTAGGCTCATGATCGATAAGGGTAGATAGATATACTATGTTTAGCTTCCAGTGAGCATCTGTATATAGGACATAGCACATAGATCAGCAGAGCACAGGAACAGGCCCTTTGGCCCACCATGTCTGTGCTGACCATAATGTTATTTTAAACTATTTCCATTTGCCTGCACATGGTCCATATCCCTCTATTCGCTGTCAGTTCATGTGGCTGTCTAAATGCCTCTTAAACTTTACTGTTGTATTTGCTTCTACCACCTCCTCTGGCAATATGTTTTAGGAACCAATTCACCTTTGTATAAAAATCTTTCACTTTGCATTGCCTTCAAACATTCCCCCTCTCACCTTAAACTATTCCCCCTAGCATTTGACATTTCCACTCTGGGAAAGAGACTCCAACTATCCACCCTTTTAAAGCCTCTCATCATTTTATACACTTCTCTCAGGTCACCTGTCTGGCAAAAACAATCCACGTTTATCCAACCTCACCATCTGTCTAATACACTCCAATTCAGGCAACATCCTAGTAAGCTTCTTCTGTACCCTTCTTAAAAGCCTGCATATCCTTCCTACCATGTGGTGACCAGAATAATGCGTAGTACTGAAATGTTTTGTGCTGACCAAAGTCTTATATAGTTGCAACATGATTTGCTACCTTTAATACTTGATGAAGGCAAGCATGCTATATGCCTTCTATACCACTTTATCCACTTACATTGCCACTTTCAGGGACCTATGGACCTGGACCCCAAGATCTCTCTGCATATCAATTCGCCTAAGGGTGTGGTCATTTACAGTATACTTTCCTCTTGCATTTGATCTCCCAAAATGCGTCACCTCTCACTTGTTCGGGTTAAACTTCATCTGCCATTTCTCTGTTCAACTTTTCAGCTGATTTATATCCTGCTCCATTCTTTGATATCCTTCCTCACTACCCACAACTCCACCAATTTTTGTATCATCTGCAGACTTCCTAATTAGACCATCCAAATGATTTATTTACATTACAAACAACAGACATCCCAGTGGGATCCTTGTGAAACACCTCTGGTCACAGACCTCCAGTCAGAAAAACATCCCTCCACAATAACCCTCTGACTTCTATGGCCAAGCCAGTTTGTATCTAACTTGACAAGATACTGATACTGATTAAGGATGATCAGCCTTGATCATATTGAATGGTGGTGCAGGCTCGAAGGGCAGAATGGCCTACTCCTGCACCTATTGTCTATTGTCTATTGACAACTCATCATGAATTCCATGTGATTTCATCTTCTTCACCAGCATGAAGGACCTTGTCAAATGCTTTAGTAAAGTCCATGTAGATAACACCCACTGTTTTACTCTGATCAAACACCTCCAATACTTCCTCAAAAAACTCAATTAAGCTTGTGAGACAAGACATCCTCTACATAAAGCCATGCTGACTATCTCTAATAAGTTTATCATTCTCCAAATGCAAGTAAATCTTGTCTCTCAGAATCTTCTCCAATAATTTCCCTTTCACTGATGCAAAGAACATTGGTCTATGATTTTCTGGGTTATCCCTGTTGTTCTTCTTGAACAAAGGAACAACATTGGCTATTTTCCAGTCTTCTAACACCTTGCTAATGGCTAAAGAAGATACAAATATCTGTGTCGAAGCCTCCGACATCTCCTCACTTGTTTCCTTCAGTATGCTGGGATAGATTGCATCAGGCTGTGGGGATTTATCTGTTATTTTCAAGAAACCCCAGTATCTTGTCCTCCTTAACATCGTCAAAGTCAGAAGTCATATAATGCCAGGTTATAGTCAGGCCACGTTACCTGATGAAGGAGCAGCATTCTGAAAGCTGGTGATTTCAAATAAACCTGTTGGAGTATAACATGGTGTCGTGTGACTTCTGACTTTGCCCACTCCAGTCCAAGCCCAGCACCTCTACATCATTAATATTGTTAGGCTGTATAGTATCAACAATATAGCCTTACCTTCAAATTAAAAAAGACAAACTATTGTTTCACCAGGCCTTTTGAATAGTTGGTACTTTTTGCATTAAAGAAAAGAAGAACATTAACATTGGTTTGGTTGGGTTTAGCTGCTGCCTTATTTCATGATTATTCAAAACATATATAATGAATCTCCTCACCTGGTATAATTTGCTCAACATTTAGTTGTGTACTGCCATTTAATATAGAGGAGATTTTTAATCCCCAAGTATAGGTTGGTTGGGAATGAATGGATAGTTAAAAGTTATGCATATTTGATCAAGTGTACAATCTGGCTCCAATGCGCCCACTTCCAGGTTTAAGGGAAGATGTTTGCGCTAGGGTGAGAGACCCATTCTAGTACAAGACCAGAGACCTATCCAGAGTCTCCCAGTCAGCAAATAGCTATTGGGGTCTATAAATATGTCATGTTCTCCTGTACTACACTAGCCAGAATGAGCAGATTCACCTCCCTAACTAGATTTCCACATTTATAAGGTGCTGTCAACTGTACACCTGTGGCAATGTGAACTCAACCAGAGCAATTTCGAGCTTTGTAATTTGCAAAAAATATTCATAAATTAATGACTAGCTGGTATGCATTCATTTGAAGTGGTTTTTGCAAGAGCTTGCCTTATTTGTTGGGAAGCTTTGTGTTATAGTCATGCTGTATCACTCCAATATTTCCAATCACTTTAATCTGGGAAGCAGAATCAAGGAGCAGCACATAGGAACAAACGATACCACCTTCAACTTGACACATGACACCTGTGAGGAAACTTACCAATTATCAAACATGAGCGATTTGATGTGAGCCACACATAGACTCGCCAGATGTACCTTATTGTAAGCTACTGATATGTGGTGCTGCATCCCAAACAACACTGTGGAGTAGAATAGATTGGAGATGGAGAAGAGTAAAGCTGCTCATTGTTCATCACTGGATGAAGAGAACATCGAAGAAGAGGAGGAACAGGAAGATGAAAGAAGATCACCTAACATTAGACTAGCTACTTACATATTTGAAATTTCATTGAAAACCTAATGTTGCCCAGGTGCACCAGTTGTACAACTTACCATCTGAAGACTGATGTTCTGTGGTCCAAATCAGAATTCCCCTTGATATCTCCCTTTGAAATAAACAGTGTTTCCAACAATATGCATTTGTACATTGTGCATGCAACCATGTACATTTGCCCAGTGGCTCCCATCATGTATTGACCTTCATAAGGAAACTGAATATCAGTTAGTGGACATCACTAACATCCATTTCATTGGTCAAACAATTTTTAATTGTGACAAGGAGAAATTGCTTTGGGTATTTATTGATTGACCTGTATTTTAATTAAATCCTGCACGTTCAAGCACTCAGTCATCCTTCCAAGTGTTGTTCAACATGATGGAGTGCTAATTCATCAGCTGAGGGAGGATGGTATGTGGTAATCAGTCTGAGGTTTCCTTTCCCATGTTTAACCTGAACCCATGAGATTTCACGGGGTCCAGAGTCAATGTTGAGGATTCCAGGGCAACTTCTTCCCAACCATACAGCACTGTTCCACCATCTGTGCTGCATCTGTCCTGCTGTTGGGACAGGACATATCAAGGGATGGTGATGGTGGTGTCTGGGGCATTGTCTGTCAGGTATGATTTTACGACTATGACTGTGTCAGGCTTGACTGTTTGACTAGCCTGAGAGACAGCTCTCCCAATTTTGGCACTAGCCCCAGGTGTTAGTAAGGACTTTGCAGGGTCAACAGGGTTGTTTTTGGCATTGTCTTTTCCACTGCTTGTGTTGATGCAGTTGGTCCATTTGGTTTCATTTCTTTGTCAAGACTTTGTAGCAATTGATACAACTGAGTGGCATGCTCGACTCCTTCAGAGGGTAACTGAGAGTAAACCATATTGCTGTGGGTCTGGAGTCAAATGTAGACTAGGGGAGGATGGCAGATTTCCTTCCTTGAAGGATGTCTGTCAGTGAGCCAGATAGGTTTTTCCAATAATCGACAATAGTTTCATTATCAGCACAAGATTCTTAATTCCAGTTTTTTTTATAACTGAATTCACATACTACGATCCATCAGGTGGGATTCATATTGGACCAAATGGTACTGGGGATGCATAATGAAATATGTACAGAGTTTGCAGGTTGAAGAAGATCTCACTTTATAAAAAACCCACATTATCCCAAACGTCTGATTTTTCACTCTACAAATGCTGTTGAGTTTCTCCAGCACTCCTGTTTTCTAGCCCTGATCTCTACAAATCAAAGACTTTGGAATTCACCCAGATGGTTTAACTGCCAGGGCAATAAAATATAAGTGTATAAGAGTTGCCTCAATCCTATGAAAAATTAGCAAAGATAGGTTTGACTTGGCAGTTTTCATAAAATATTTCTGCATATGCACCATAATTTTATGTGCCAATGTGTCTGTGTGTGAACACATATCTTGCACTTGAACTGTACAGTTCAATTTCAAGCCTTTGATTTCTATGGAACATTGCCTGGAATGCCTTAGATGAAAGAGAACCATTGTCAATCACACAGTTAATGAGAACACATTTGTCAAGAGATTTGGCAGGGGTTCGACTTGTGAGTAAATTATCAAAATTTATTATTTCATGTAGGTTTGGATTCTCCTTAAGGGTGATTAATGAGGTAAACTACATTCAAGAACAAGGTGACTTCATACTTCACACTGCAGAGCAGCTGATAATGCCAACCTGAGTCTAGCTTGCATTTTCAAAAGATGATCTTTTCTTCTAACCAATACTTATTCAGCAGCACATGGTAAGGGGACAGTCTGGAAGGTTTTCAAAGCCTTTGATAAAGTCAAGAAATCATACAAAATTTATAGATGCATTGTTGAATGTTTCTAAAGCCCATGGAGCTGCAGTGGTATCCTTCAGGAGACTAGAAAAATACAGTATGTGAATAGTTTTGTGTGGGAGCCTCCTGTAGAGTGGATGAATTCTGAGTTATCTCTCCGATGAAGTTTTGTTTGTGAACTTGTTTCCTTGTAGAGAAAAATGGGAATTTGCTCTTCAAAACTTTCTCTTCAAATCACAAAGCCTCCTCATAGCTTACTTCTTTGTTTCTGCTTTTGTTCGCTTCCAGTATTCTATTGCTGCTATTACTCTATATTGAAGTTTTCTACAGTACCTGATTTTCCTTCATAGAATCATAGAATCCCTACAGTGTAGAAGCAGGCCATTCGACCCACTGAGTCAAAACCGGCCGTCCAAAGAGCATCCCACTCAGACCCATCCCCATTCCCTATCCCTGTAACCCTGCATTTCCATGGTTAATCCAACTGACCTGCATACCCCTGGACACTGTTGGAAATTTAGCATGGCCAATCCACTAGCTTATATATCTTTGGACTGTGGAAGGAAACCAGAGCACCTGTAGGAATCCCATGGGGAGAGTGTGCAAACTCCATATAGACAGTCACCCGAAGTTACATTTGAACCCGGGTCCCTGGTGAGGAAGTAGTGAGAACCACTGACGCAATGTGCCACCTTAATGTTCATGTTCTATTTCGTTCACATATGCAATCATTGACATGAAAGCTAACATACCAGCAGGTGCATATTAGTTTTTGGGCAAAGACAGTTTCATAACAAGTTGTTAGGAGGATATTGCAGAGTGCAGATATGACAGGGGAGGCTAGCTCATGGCTCTTTAATATGAAATTGACAACTACATCATTGGTTTGCTGGCAGTCCATCTCCCTCTATAAAATAACATGGACAATAACCTGGGGTAAACCACACAGCGCAAGTGAGAGCTAAGCTGATGGTTCACAAAATGAGCTGTTGATCAAGGAATACATTTACCTCCAATCATAGCAAATATATACAAACATAGCAAGTATACAAACTACTATGGAATCCCTCTAAGCTCCATGGAGATCTAAAGGACAATCATTACAGACATTAGATAATTAGACGTCATTCCATGGTACTCAGACAAGCCTTTGGCTGCAGACTCATCTTTTCCTTTGACAGTATAGCTGAGCAGCATGTCGAAGGGAGAGAATGAGTGAATAAGAGTAGAATGAGCAGCAGAGATTTTTGTCAAATTCTTAGCTGATGATGAACATCTCACTTCACATCATCTTGTAAAGAATATATCATTTTATTTTCTGTATTTTTAATTATGGACTAAAATGGAGAAAATAAATGTTTTACTCCCAAAAGGATTCCTGCATGTTTAAAAACAAGCTACTAAATCATTGTGTGTTATGTTTACTTTGCTGCTTTGGGCAAGCAGTGGGGGGTGGTGTTTGGAGACTGCACAACACTAGGGTGTGTGAATAGTGCAATTTGGCCAGGGCAACAAGTAATATGTGTGTGTGATCCAAAACTTGTACTAATTAACTGTATCTCTAATTTTCTTCCCTCCATCCATTAAGCCAATGTATTTTTATTATTGTCTGTCTGCAGTATGTGTGGGGATTTTAAAAAGGGTTGGGATTTAACTGGTGGCATTCATAGCTATTCCCTTGCGATTGTAATCTCCTTATTTATAATAAATAGTAGCTGTTCTTAAGTACAGGAACCTGGTCAGTGTTTTCTGTTAATTTAATTCCAACACACAGGGAAGTTGGGACTTTGTGTACTTTGATGTGACCTTGGGATAGTGGAGCTTGATAATTAATGCATATTCCCAATTGAGCAGTAACAATCTCCAAGATCTCAGAAGATTTCCGAATGAGAGAATGACGCAGATTGGATTGCTGTAGAGAGTGCTGGTATGGATTTGATGGAACAAATTACCTCTCTTTTTCCTTAGTAAACCTATAATACTATGATTTTCCATTGCGTAAGTAGCGTAAATGTAAGGGGTATACCCTTTTTAAATGATCACTCATGGCTCTGGGCTATATTCTCCTGCAAGAAGTAGAGAGAAGTAGAAAATTCTATTTGGAAAGGTAGCAGTATAATTCGTGTAATTCATTAAGGATGTGGTAATGCATTAATACAATGATCAGTTACCATAGATAAAAGGATTATTTTACATTGAATGCATCGTGAGTGAAGGAACACTTGCAGCTGAAAAACTGGAGGTACAAAGAATTCTTTGCTTTCATGGAAGATATGAATGTGTTTTGAGACACCAAGAGGTAGGAAGAAAAATGTGCTTAATGTATTGAATTAACAGAACATGACAATAGTTTCTCCCATTTCACATGACTTGATAAGATCAGCAATTGTTTTCTTGCAGTATTTCTAAAGAGCAGTGTTATGACCAATGCTTTATATTCATAGCTACATGCTTGGCTTCTCCCAGACTGTAGCCCTCAGTGCTCTATTGATAAAGTGGTCATTCTAAGGCCTATGTCACTCCTTGCAGTCATCCCTTTACCACAGGACCTCACTGACCTTCCAATATTATTTAAAAAAAAGCCCATGGCTACTCTTTTAAATTGCTGCAGCACTTAAAAAAAAAAGGCAACAGCCAACTTTACACCAGCAGTGGCATTTTACATGCCCAGAACTCACTCAATCTATTATAATAAATTATTTACATTGTTTATTATAAATACTAATTATTTACAATAATCGAACAAAGTGTAATTATACTTACCATACCTGCAGATCAAGAAAGCGTGCATGCAGTAATTGAACTACACATGCTATCCTGTCTGGTTGAGTTTACTTTTAGTTAAAAAAAATCTATCTGTCAAATTAAATTCGATCTCTAAGCATACACTTCCATCATAAGTATTGAATAAGTGTCCTAATCTTGCTAAGGGCCCAGGGAATGCTATTTTGGTAGAGCTGAAATTTACAGTGTTTCTAAAGACTGCTCAATTGGCTCCACATGAGTAACACATGACCTTTATAGCAAACAATTTTCAACTCAAACTTGGCTTTTGTTGTCTTTCAACACAATTCAATCCATGTAAAGTAAAGCCAGCCATCAGAGGAGCAATATGATTAATTGTGGTACCAATCGCAGGCTGTTCCAGTACATCAAACACACTATTGGCTCCAGGTATTATTGTGAAATGTCAGACCACCCATAACAGCTGAAAGCTATATTGACTCCACGCTGTCAATGCTGATGATGGGCTGGCTACAGCTAGGGTTTTGTCTCCTAACTGTAAAGGTCAGGCTACGAGTCGAATGGTTGCCTGGTCTTTCAGTAATTATTCTCATTAATGATAAATACTTATGGCTTGGATTCTGCTCCTTTTCTGTGTTGGTGTAGTAATGCCCCATTGAGGTGTTTTATTTCTACTCACAACACGCATATCTGCCTCTGCTTCAGATGTACCAGCATTAAAGCCCAACATCTGTGTTCAGCATTTGTCAACATTTGTTTCTCATTATGATTGTGCTTAATTGTTTGATAATGGCGAGATCAATTTATTTTGGGGATGTTGATTATAGGATAGGTGGCCAGACGTTGGGGATAATTTTCATGATTGTTTTCAAAATAATGCTACAGAATCTTTTACATTCACCAGAATAGGCACATTGGACCTTGGTTTAAAGTCTCACCTGGAAGCTGGTATTGTGACAGTGCAGTGCTCCCTCAGTAAGGCACTAGTCTGTCAACTTTGGCTGTTATACACTCAAAACTGCGTGTGCGACTCAAACCCAGGATATTGTGGTCCAAAGCGCACTGCAATACACTGAGCCACAGATATCAATTGACTGCTGAAGATTGTGAACATTGAAGGCAGCCATTTGGAGCTGGGCAGACAATTGTTGCTCTGCAACCTCCAGTCATAATTGTGTTATCTCCTGAACACTGCTATGCATAACCTAAGAGGAAAGTCATAAAGTAATAATTGGAATCATGAAGGGCAAGACATATTTAAAAATGAATAAAATTGAGAAACCCAGTCCTAATCTGTAATTAATGCAATTGTTTCAGTTTAAATTGGGTGTTTTTGGGTTTGTGTGAGCAATTCTTTTTTAATGGTTTGGTCATTAATCATACTATTTAAGTGAGACAGATGTGCCTCAAAAGTCTAGCAGCCATTTGGACTCAATGGCTGTGGGCCAGGTTTCTGAGGGGTAAGAAAACCTGGCACCTAAAGTGAGGCTAGAACTTCTGAATCCGAGTAATAATTCATTGTAATTCAGACAATGTTAACGTTATTAAAATTACAGAATGATTTGAGTATAAGAGTAAAGAGGTCTTACTGCAATTATATAGAATCCTGGGGAGACCACACCTGGACTACTGTCTACAGTGTTAATCTTCTTATCTAAGCAGGAATATATCTGCCTTAGAGTGAGTTCAATTCACATTCATTGGAATGATTCCTGTGATTAGGAATTACTCAGTGAGTAAAGCGAAACTATATTACCGAGAGCTTAAAAGAATGAATGGTGATCTCATTAAGTCATGTAAAATGCTTTTTAAGATTTTGATGAGGTAGATAATGGGAGGATGTTTTCCCAGTTGGGGATTTGAGAGCAAAGGGTTCACATCTTAGAATAAGGAGTTGGTGTTTTGGGACCGAGGTTCTTCATTCAAAGCCTATTGAATTTCTGGAATTCTCAACTGCAGAGGTCTGTGTATGTTCAGTCGCTGAGTATATTCAAATCAGATATTGTCAATGTTAATCATTCTAGAATCTTCACACCCCCAACAATGCACACCTACCCAGTCAAACTTAGATTCAGTTTAAAATCTCAACTTAAGAAATTTCATGTCCTAAAAAGCACTTAGTTAACGTTAATAAAGGCAAAATACCGTAATTCCGGAAATTTAAAACAAGCTTAGAGAATGCCAGAGAAACCTGACAGACTTGGCAGCATCTGTAGAGAGAGAGAGAAAAGAGTTAATGTGTCTGGTATAATTGTTCTTCACAACTTAGTCAGCTATAGATTGGGTCCTGGGACACATGGCCTCTCCTCCATCCTTAGGGATTTTCAGACCAGCAAAGCAATCTCAGTCCAGGAAATATCTACAGATATATTATAGTAGAAACAATGTCTTTTTAATTTACCAATATCAGTGCTTAAAATCCCATCTTTTTTTCTTGGATATTTTTACTTATTTGGGGTTATGTGTATGAGAAATTCACTAACAATGCTTTCGATATTCAGATAAATAAGATTAAATAAAACTATACTCACGCTAACATAATTTCTTTCGACTGTCTTTGTTCAGTCCTCAATTTAAAACGGTCTCATTATGAATGCTTGAAGTTCACTGTTTATTTGTCTGTTTTATTTTGTATCTTATGGGTATTTGGTATTTTTCCAATGTTAAAGTCTTCAAGTCCATGCTTCCATAAGTGT
Organism: Chiloscyllium plagiosum; assembly: GCF_004010195.1. Classification (NCBI taxonomy): domain Eukaryota; kingdom Metazoa; phylum Chordata; class Chondrichthyes; order Orectolobiformes; family Hemiscylliidae; genus Chiloscyllium; species Chiloscyllium plagiosum. The sequence goes on from NC_057742.1 coordinate 24,140,679, forward strand.
TTTTCTCATTAGCTTCTTGGCACGTTTTCAAATGCTGTACAGTGCATTTTACTTTCATTAATTAGAACTATAATTTCTTCATTAAATTGTTCTCTCTCTTTACATCAAGTTTTGAATAGTAAAGGTACCAAGGGATATGAGGATAGTATGGGACAGCATCATTGTGGTATAAGATCATCTATGATCTTATTTAGTGGCAGATAAGGTTCAAAAGGCCGAATGGCCTATTTTTGATTCCACTACTAATGTGTTTAGCCAGCACTTAAGTGATTTGCCAGCAGTGAGCATGAACTGGGTGATTTCCACCAGTCCTAGCCTATCTCCTGTGATCTGCAGACCACCCCTCCCCATCATTGTAATCCAATGTCTTTCGCTTTCTCTGTCGTCTTGTCCTCTTTCCTCCTTCCCCTCCAATCCTGACGGTAATGTTATGCAACAGGCTTTCTTGAATGGCAGCAAATTAGCCTCTCCATCTGAATGGCTACCATGGAGGGAACTGAGAGAAAAATAAATCTAATGAGATCACGCTGTAAAGCCCCACAAAATATAGGGCTGTGCTAGTTTCTCAAGACAGCTCACCAATGTGGGGAGGCATCATGACTGCTCAACAAGTGTAAGACGACCTAAAGCGGACACACTTTCCTGTGGAGGAACTTGGACAGTTTTTACAGCTGCAGGAGCAGACAGCTAGTGGCCGTGTGTCTGAAAAGACAGATGAAAATTCATACATCATAGACACAGGAGGCAAAAACAGAAGAATTGTTCCATCTCAAAGGAAAATTGATGCCTCTGTGGATTGATTGCATTTTACAGTACAGACAGCTTTAGGCTGTAACAAAATTGTTAACTTACCCTGGGATTAGAGAGCACACCAAAGTGAATGCTTGGTGTAGTGTGCAGGTAGAAAAAAAAAGCACCCTAACATTTCCAATATTAGAGCTGCTGTTGAGATAAAGTGTAATGAATATGCAAAGGAACTTGTGGTAAGTTGTGACATAACTGTGACTTCAGTAATCATGCATTCGTCCTCTGCTAGGAGGTTGGAATCTTACAGCTCAAACTCTGCTGCAGTGTTGCCTTACCATCATCTACAGTCCATTAATCAATGCTGTTTTACAGTGACTTCGAAGTCTGGCATGAATTTGTATCAAGATCTAAATGACAAATTTTACAATAGCTGTCTTGAAAGCTAATTATAACCTTTGGGAGATAATGGGGAATGAGGATGCAGAGGCTCTGTTTAATAGATTTAAGGGTACAAATTTAACTCTGGCTTTTAGGGTCTGATACAAAGAGTTGAGTTTTATGAGCCACTTATATATGGGATTCGTAAATTTAGATGCTGCCTCATCAGTGGCGTACTAAGTGCCAGTCCCCCCACTCCTTGCCCTGCCACAATTTTGCAGGCAGTGGGGCAGACCCAAGGTGAATTGCCTGGGCAGTTAAATGGGCAATTATTTCATAACCAAGAATCTCATTCCACCACTATTCTGATATACTAGGTGGCTAGAGAGGCCTGTACCCAATTTACAGTCTGACGGGTTTAAACCAATAGGCTGTAGATCCGTGACAGGGCCTCCAAATGGCTCCCCTGTGTCAATCAGAAGGCTTCCTTTTACAGTTTTAACTCCCCATCTCCACCACACTCCACAATCCCATCCCCTATCCCACCCCATTGCTGGGTTTTTGTGAGCCTAGTCACTGAGGGATCTCAAGCTTACCAGAACATCTGAGCTATTGCTGTATGCCACTTCCTGTCCAGTCTTCAGTGTCAGCAGTAGCAACAGCAGCTCCATGAGGTAGGAGGTCCTTCTGGAGATGGACACATGTCCCATTTCAGAATAGTCAATGGGCTGTCAGATGAAAAATTAACTCAAAGCAAACCAGTTAAGCAGATGTGGGCTGACATCTGGAGTTTACACCCGAGTTTGGGGAGATCAGGCTCAAGGTAAAATCTAGACTCAAGGAAAAGCATCGATATTGTGTCAATGTTCGATTTTACACATTTTAATTGTTCTTGTTGGCCCAGCTGACCTATGGTGTGTTATTGTGATGAAAGCCTTCCAAGTTTAATGGATGTCTGAGTTTACCAATTTTGCACCAAATAGCTAATGGCTTCTTGGAAAGGATTCTGCAATTTGCTTAGGGCCCCTAAATAGAGAAAATGTTGGATAGTCAAATATTTCGGAACTGATAAATATTGAGGATAATCATATTCCTCCCAGCTTCTTTAATCTGAAATCAGGATCTTGACAGGGGTAGAACTATATCCATTTCTAATATGATTCAAATATTTCATTTGGAATTCAGTGTCACTCTGTATTGATTTTGTCATTGAGATATAAAAGTGCTCTCCTGTTCCTCTCATAAAACTAGTTTAGCATTAAGAGATTGGTCATTAAAACTGCTGATTAGTTACTCTGTGGCTCCATTCATTGATCAATTAACTGTCATTTTTCATGTTAGCTGCAAAAGGCAACTTTATAGTTAGCATGACTGTCCTTTGCTGAGGAATTAAATATGAATGTACTGTTTTGAGAACGATTAATGTCCATGTCATAGTCAGGTTGCAGGTAGGAAAGGCAGGATTTTAACTTTAATGTCAGGACCTCAACATAAAATGGAGTGCCTCGGCACTTGGGAAAGCCATGGAAAACTGTCACATGGCAGTGATTTTGATTTGCTATTGTAGCCACTACATTCGTTGGGCTGATCATGTTCAGTTTGTGATCAATGGTAACTCCTGGGATGTTGATAATGGAAGATACAGCCCAGGTAATGCTTCTGAGTGTTAAGAGGCAATTGTTGGATTGTCTTGTGTTGGGGAGTTTAATTGTTCGCACTTGAGCACCAAGAATATTATTTGCCTTTCAGCAGCACAAATCTAGATGTGTCCAGGTCTTGCTGCATTTGGGCAAGGACTTTGTCAGTATCTGAGGAGTCATGAATCACCTTCAACTCTGACCTTATGATGGCAGGAAATCCATTAATGAAGAAGCTGAAGATTGTTAGGCCTGGGACACTATCCTGATGAATTCTTGCAGTGATAACATTGAAGTGAGATGATTAATCTCCAGCAATTTCAACAATCTTCCTTTGTGCTGGGAATGACTCCAGGAAGATTTTGCTACTGCCCTCACCTCTGATTCCCACTGATTTTTTTGTATTGCTAATGATCCTTGATGTATTGCTAGGCCAAATGCTGCCTTGATGTTAAGAGCAGTCGCTCTCTCCTCATCTCTTGAGTTTAAGCTCTTTTGTCTGTGTTTGGAATAAAATTGTAATAAGGTTAGGAGCTGAGTGCTCCTGTTGGAATCTTATTGGCTGGATTGGATTTGTCCTGTCCTTTGTGGATAGGAAATAGTTGAACAATTTTCCACATTGTCAAGTAAAGGCTAGTATTGTAACTGTACTGGAACAGCTCGGCTTGGGCATGGTTAGGTTTTGAGCTATTTCAGGAACACAAGTTCTTTGCTCAAATGTTGTCTGGGCCCGTCTTTGAAGTATCCAATGCCTTCAGCTGTTTCTTGCAATCATGAATTGAATTTCTTGAAGACTGGTATCTGTAATGCTGGGCATCTCAGGAGGAGGATAGGCCACACATTCAGCATGTCTCCCTGAAGGTGGACGAACAATTTTCAGTCCTGTTGTTTGCACTGATGTTCTGGGCTCCACAGTCATTGAAAATGGGACTATTGGTGGAACCTCCTCCCCTATTGGTTTCTTAATTATCCCCCAACATTTCACAATTGGCTGTGACTGAACTGCAAAGCTTAGATCTGATTTGTTGTTTGTGGGGTTGCTTTAGCACTGACAATTTAATGCTGCTTCCATTGCTTTAACATGCAAGTAGTCACAGAACATAGATTTTAGAACACAGAACAGTACAGTTCAGAAATGGGCACTACGGCCTACAATGTTGTGACAAACGCAATGCCAAGTTAGACTAATCCTTTCTGTTTGCCTTTGGTCCATATCCATCCACTCTTTGCATCTTCATGTGTTTATCTAAAAGTACCTTACACGTCCCTATAATATGTGCTTCCACCACCACCCCGATTGCACATTCCAGACTCCTACTGCTCTTTGTGTAAAAAACCTAGCCCTCACATCTCCTTTGAACTTTCCCCCTCTCACCTTAAATGCAAACTCTCCAGTATTAGACACTTCAATTGTGAGAAAAAGGTTCTGACCATCAACCCTATCTATGCGTCTCATAATTTTATAGACTTCTATCAAGTCTCCCCTTAGCCCACACCACACCAGAGAAACCAACCTGAGTTTCTCTAGCCTCTCCTTGTAGCTCGCACCTTCTAATCCAGGCAACGTCCTGATAAACAACTCCTGAATCCTCTCCAAAGCTTTCCGATAATGTGGCAACCAGAACTGAATACCAAAATCTTATAAAACTATAACATGACACCCCTGACTCTTGTACTCAATTCCCCAATCAATAAAAGCAAACATGCCATATACCTTCTTTACCACCCTATCTACTGGTGTGGCGTTTTTCAGGGAGCTGTGGACTTGAAGCCCCAAATCCCTCTGGACATCAATGCTGTTCAGGGTCCTATCTGCATCCATTTCCCTGATCTTCCAAAGTGCAGCACCTCACACTGACCTGAGTTAAACTCCAACACCATTTTTCTGCCTTTATCTGCAGCTGAATTATATCCTGCTGTATCTTTTGACAACCTTTTCTACCCTATTCATAACTTTGCTGATCTTTGTATCATCTGCAAACTTACTAACCTCCTCATCCACATATTCATCCAAGTTATTTATATATATCACAAACAGCAGAGGTTCCAACACAGATCCCTGTGGAACACCACAAGTCAAGAATCTCCAGCCTGAAAAACACCCTTCCATCACCACTCTCTGCCTTTTATAGGCAAGCCAATCCTGAATCCACATGGCCAAATCACTGTGGATCCCATGCATCTTAATTTTCTGGATGAGCCTACCGTGAGGGAGTCTTCGAAAGCCTTACTAAAATCCGTGTAGACAACATCTACTGCTCTATCCTTATTGATCTCTGTCGTCACCTCCATGAAAAAGTTGATCACTTTAGTAAGACATGACATGTTCTGCACAAAGCCATGTTGATTATCCCTAATTAGGCCATGCTTTTGCAAGTGCATCTAAATTGCATCCTTAAGAATCTTCTCCAATAGCTTCCCAACCACCAATAGTCTCTTCTCACTATGGAGACTCACCAGTCTATAGTTTTCTGGATTATCCCTTTTTCCCTTCTTGAACAGAGGAACAAAATTAGCTACTTGTCAGTCCTCTGGACCTCTTTAGTGGCTAGCGAGGATGCAGAAATCTTAGTCAAGACCCCAGCAATCTCCTCTGTTGCCTTTCTCAATAATTTGTGGTAGATATCATCAGGCCCTGGGGACTTATCCACCTTAATGTTCTTCAAGAGACCCAACACCACTTCTGTTTTGATCTCAAAATGCCCTCGCTTATTAACACGCTCCACACTAATTTCGCTATCCTCCATATCTTTCTCCTGGGTGAATACCAATACATAGCACTTATTTAGAATCTTGTCCACATTCTCTGCCTCCAAGCACAAGTTCTCTCCTTTACCCTTGAGTGGTCCTACCTTTTCCCAAGTTAGCCTCTTGCTTTTAATAGATGTATATAAGGACATGGGATTCTTTTCAACCCTATTTGCTAAGGTCATTTCATGGCACCTTCTTGCTCGCCTAGTTCCCTGTTTGAGTTCTTTCCTGGGGCTTCCTCATTATTCCTCATGGGCCGTGTCTGATGTTTAGCTTCCTCAACCTTATATATGTTTTTTTTTTGCCTTTGGAATAAACTCACAGCCTCCCTCATTATCCAAGAGTCCGTTACGTAGAAAATAGAAACATAGAAAAATACAGCGCAGTACAGGCCCTTTGGTCCTCGATGTTGCGCCGATCCAAGCCCACCTAACCCTACACGAGCCCACTATCCTCCATATGCCTATCTAATGCCCGTTTAAATGCCCATAAAGAGGGAGAGTCTACCACTGCTACTGGCAGGGCATTCCATGAACTCACGACTCGCTGAGTAAAGAATCTACCCCTAACATCTATCCTATACCTACCACCCCTTAATTTAAAGCTATGTCCACTCGTAATAGCTGACTCCATACGTGGAAAAACGTTCTCATGGTCAACCCTATCTAAACCCCTAATCATCTTGTACACCTCTATCAATCACCCCTAAACCTTCTTTTCTCTATGAAAACAGCCCCAAGTGCCTCAGCCTTTCCTCATACGATCTTCCTACCATACCAAGCAACATCCTGGTAAACCTCCTCTGCACCCGTTCCAGTGCCTCCACATCCTTCCTATAGTATGGTGACCAAAACTGCACACAATACTCCAAATGCGGCCACACCAGAGTCGTATACAACTGCAACATGACCTCAGCGCTCCGGAACTCAATTCCTCTACCTTGCCATCCTTGTCTTCCTCCATTCTGGAATATGCTGGTCCTGAACTCTGAACAGCAGGTCTTTAAACAACTTCCACATGCCAATTGTGGACTTGTCCAATAACAGCTTCTCGCAATGAACACACCGTAGCTCCTACCTAATACTGATGCAACTTTCCCTCCCCCAATTTAGTATCTTCTTCAAGGAGAAAGTGAGATGCTGGAGATCAGAGCTAAAAATGTGTTGCTGGAAAAGCGCAGCAGGTCAGGCAGCATCGAAGGAACAGGAGAATCGACGTTTCAGGTATGAACCCTTCTTCAGGAATGGTATCTTCTTCAAGGTCCTGATGTATCCTTTTTTATGGCTATCTTAAAACTTAAGGATTTCTCCTACTTTAGTGCTATGTTGTCATTTCACCAGGATAACACCCCATTATTTTGATACCCTTGGCATGCCCTTGTCAATTCTTCATTGAATTCGGGTTCATATCACAGATCAGCGGTAATGGTGGTGTTGGGATTTGTTGGGTCATGAGACTAATATTTGTGATTGAATATAATTCTGCTAATGTCCTCATTCATGGCCAGTTTTGAGTTGCTTGATCTGTTCAAAGTTAGAACCATGTAGCATAATGGCATTGCCACAGAATGGTACCTTCATTGTGAAAATGGGGCTTCACCTCTGCAAGGAAGTGGGGTGGTCATTTCTAACAAAATTGTCATGGACAGTCATTAGTGGGACAGCTAGTTTGGTGAAGATGAGAGCAAATAGGTTTTACCCTCTCTCACTGAAACATTAGAATACAAGATTTGAGTTTAATAATAAAACAGAACCTTATAGTATTCCTACAGTTTGGAAGCAGGCCATTCAGCCTATACTGCCTCTCTGAAGAGCATCCCACCTAAACACGTCCCTATCTCTGTAACTAGGCTAATCCACCTAGTTTGCACATCCCTGGACAGTATCAGCAATTTATCATGGCCAATCCATCTGACCTGCACACCTTTGAACTGTGGGACGAAACAGGAGCACACAAAGGAAACCCATCCAGAAGCAGGGAGAATGTGCAAACTCCAAATGTGTGGCGGCACGGTAGCACAGTGGTTAGCACTGCTGCCCCAGAGACCCGGGTTCAATTCCCGCCTCAGGCGACCCACTGTGTGGAGTTTGCACATTCTCCCTGTGTCTGCGTGGGTTTCCTCCGGGTGCTCCAGTTTCCTCCCACGATCCAAAGATGTGCAGGTTAGGTGAATTGGCCATGCTAAATTGCCCGTAGTGTTAGGTAAGGGGTAAATGTAGGGGTATGGGTGGGTTGCGGTTCGGTGTGGACTTGTTGGGCCGAAGGGCCTGTTTCCACACTGCAATGTAATCTAATCTAATCCTTACACGCAGGCTGGATTTGAAGCCAGGTCCCTGTTGCTATGAGGCAGCATTGCTAACCACTGAGCCACT
>NC_057742.1:24148710-24161458 GCF_004010195.1 Chiloscyllium plagiosum
GGAAAGAAATAAAAGAGACCTAAAGGGCAGCTTTTTCACACAGAGTGTGGTACGTGTATGGAATGAGCTGCCAGAGGATGTGGTGGAGGCTGGTACAATTGCAACATTTAAGAGGCACTTGGATGGGTATATGAATAGGAAGGGTTTGGAGGGATATGGGCTGGGTGCTGGCAGGTGGGACTAGATTTTGGGTTGGGATATCTGGTCGGCATGGATGGGTTGGACCGAAGGGTCTGTTTCCATGCTGTACATCTCTATGACTCTATGACTCTTTTTGGAGCCCTCGCATAACTAATCTTAAATCTTCTCAGCTTCAAGTAACTCCTTCAGGATTGCAAGCATACGCTCCTGGTCTGGAATTTCTCGTAAGCTACTTATACTGAGGTAACCTATTATTAACAAATCTAAACTATCTTCTCCCTTTCTCAGGAGCAACTGCTTTACAGATCCAACTTCAGCTAAGAACCCTAAATGGCTGAAACTTGAACAATAAAAGTCCTTTATTCACATGTTTTAGGTGTTTCCCCTCAACAAAAGACACAAACAAAACAGTCACTAACCTTCCAAATTGGAATAACTGTCTCCTGTGTTTGTAAAATTTTTACAATGAAAGCAAAATTCATTATTTTCCAGAAAGCTTTTCTCTCACACTGTGTTTTAAAGGAATTACCACGTCTCCAAAACATTTACAGATCAATCATTAACCCGCTTCAGAAAATCCATATATCCCAGGGCAAAACTCAAATATCTGAATGAACAAAAATGATATTAATATATAAACTCAACCTTGCATGACAACAGTGATTCACGATGGAACAAATTCTGTTGCAAACAATTCTCGTCAGATTTAGAGATTTTATCACCTTTATTGTGAAGATTCAGACTTAGCACCAGAGCTGGTTCAGAATTGACTTTATTGAGAAATTATAAAGGCAAGTTAGGAACATAGGACCATCCGAACAGAACTGGACCATTCAGCCCCTCAAGCTTGTTCCACCATTCATGAGATCATGGCTGATCTCTGGTTTAACTCTGTATTCTTTGGTTTAACAAAAAATCTTAGATTTAAAATTAACAATTAATCTCACATTCACTGACTGTATGGAAGACAGTTCTAATTAGTCTGCCTCTTATATTTAGACTATGATCCCTAGTTTTATAATCTCCAAACAAGTGAAGCAGTTAATCTTTTTCTTTAGCTTATCTTCTCCTGTTATATTTTGAAGACTTTGATCAGGTCACCCCCTAACCTTCTATATTCTAGATTAGGTTTTGTGGTAGACTATAGCTGTAAGACCAGGTAGTGCTTTACAATTTAATGAGGGTTGTTCCACCCATGTCAGGAACTGGATGGTAGAGATTACAAATTGTTTTTCTTGCAAATTTGAGATTTTGGTCTTCATGACTCTCTCTATTCTATTTTTTGGTCTTGAGTCTTTTTTCTCTTGTTTCTAACCTTCAGATATTTCACCAGACAGAGGAAGAAAATCTGTTATATGCATGTCTTGCCTTTAAGAAAGTTCAACTTTAAGTATTCCATGTGCTATATGTAGGAAATGTTGTCGCTCTGCCTGAGAGTTAGTTTGCTTTGTTTCTGCAAGCTACATACACATAGTGTTTGCTGCAATGTTGGCTTGCTATTTTCAATGAATGAATACATGGAATTAATCAATCCTTGAAAAGTGGTTGATCAGTGGGCCATTTCATTAACATTGGTAAGATCAGGGCCTTTTAATATCCAAATTATTATCCCATAAACTGCTTCCTCGCCCCAATATCTTCTGACTTGCATTTGCAGGTAGTTTCCTTGACCATATGGGTTTCATTCATGTCAGTATCACACCATTATATAATATATTTTTTACATTCAGCCTGGTTTGACTGTCTGTTATTTCAAGGATCTAAGGACTTATCGCCTTGAGGGGCCTAGACATTCCAGACCTATGTTTTCAATGTACAAGCAATTTCCACAGATAGCCTCAAGGTTTCAGTTTTCTACTGTGAGTCGGCTTATTTTTATATCTTGACATAATTCTCCACATTCCCACTACCTTAATTACTTGCTGAGTATTTTGTTGCTATGTTAGTTCCCATCAGCATGATTTCTCAATAATAGGAGTGCATGTAATGATCAGCTCTTTGGTGTCAATTCATGGCTCTTGGAATGGAATTGTACTGTGCCTCCTCAGAATCAAAGAATCACTGCAGTGCAAAAAGAGACCATTCAGTCTACACCAACTCTCCAAAGAGCATCCTGCCTAGCTTCAGCTCCCCTTACCCTATCCCTGTAACCCTACATTTTCTATTTCTAATCCCCATAACTTGCACAACCCTGGACACTACAGACAATTTAACATGGCGAGTTCACCTAGACTGTAGATTTTTGGAATATGGGAGGATACTGGTGCACCCGGGGGAAACCCATGTAGAAACAGGGATAACACAGACAAAGCTGGAATTGAATCGGTGCTGTGAGGCAGCAGTGTCTGTTGGACTATGAGATCACCCTTCAACTGTTGCCACCAAGTGGAATACTACAATGGTGTTTGGTCAAATTTGCAAATCATATGACTAGAATGGTTGGGAATTACCTTGAGAATTACCCTTGCCCAAATGCATCACTGTTTTGCTGCTGGACATGCCTTCAGCATATCCAACAATCTGTGTGGGAGTGGACATGTCCGATGTCAATTATATTACTGCACAATGAGGTAGATTAGTTCAAATTGTCCTGGCAGTTTGAAAATTAGAATGCAGTTTTTTTTTAAATTCTGAAAGTTAAAAATTGGGTATCAGTAAAAGTGTACAGAAACATATTGAGTTCGTCTAAAAGCACATCTCTGTTCTCTAATATTCATTAGGATAGGCAACCAAGCATTCTTCAGAATCTGCCCTACATGGAGCTTCATTAGCAGAGCTGATTTTAACTGTTCTCTATCCTGGCTAATATCCTCCTAGCAGGAAATTCAGTTTGATTAAATCTCAGCACACAGACTGCTGCAGTTCAGAAAGTCCCACATTCACAAGGCAGTTGTGGATGGGCAATCAATTGTGAACAAAACTGAGATCATGTAGCTGACTTTAAAAACAAAAGGCAGCGAATTATCAAATAGTCTGCAAACACATTGTGTCATGGTTCTGTCAATCTGATCCGGGATCTTGCCTTCTATCTGTACTAAACAAGAAACAATGCTCTATGAGAGTTCATGATAACTTTCGTCCTATTCAGAATATTCATTACAATTCTGGATAATCCAAGATTGAGAACGGGAAAAATGTCTGGATGGAACAGGCTGCTTATTTTTTTTGAGGTATGTTAGGTGTTGGAGGTGATTTCCTCCAATTCCAGGAGCAGCAATTACTGTTTTATATGCTGTTGTACTGCTTTGGAACTTCAGAGATAAAAAGTAAAAACAACGGCACTTTTAAAAGGGAGAGGAACAGACAAAGGCAGCACATGGTGAGGTCTCTGCAGGAGAAAAAGAGAAAGAGAGAGAGAGAAAAAGAAACCCACATTTCTCCATGATACAGCAGTGAACCTGCGCAGTTACTGCCTTTGCTGTTGGATTCATGTATTGCTGGATATTGGAGTGCGTCTAGGAAAATTAACAAACAGTGAAATTCACAACTGATTTTGGAGGAACCTGCTTGGGAGAGGTCACAACAGAGAGACAGATAAGTAAATATTTTAAGTGTGGCCTTACAGTAAGTCTGCAGTAGTGAGTAGTGTGGGTTCTTTCTTGATTGTAGGTTTTATTGAGATATGTCTCTTCATTCAACTTAAAAATATAAGACATAAGTATTAAGTTAGCCTGGAGCAGTGTTTTGAAAGAAGCCGAAATGGCCTTTAGTAAAGTGATATGCTCTTCTTGTCAGATGTGGGAGATTAAGGAGAGTTTACATGTTACTGAGGATTACATCTGCAATAAATGCCATTGGTTGAGAATCCTATCATATCGAATGGATCTGTTAGAGAGACATTTAGAGGCAATGAGGAATTTACAAGAGCAAGAGGATGTGATGGATGGCAGACATAGAAGGGAGAAAAGTTGCAGATACAGTCATATAGATGGGTTACCTCCAGGAAAGGTAAGAGAGATAGGCAGGTAGTGCAGGAGTCTTCTGTGGCTATCCCCATTTCAAACAACTATACTGTTTTGGAAAATGTAGGGGGTGATGGATTCTCAGGGAAATGTGGCATGGGCAGCTAGATTTCTGGTATTGAGACTGGCTCTAATGTAATAAGGGGTACGTCAGATTCTAAGAGATCTATTGAATTAGGGGACCCTTTAATCTTGAGGCACAGACAGATGTTTCTGTAGCCAGCTGTGAAAAATCAGAATGGTGTGTTGCCTCCCTGCTGCCAGATCAAGGATGTTTCAGATAGGGTGCAGAATGTTCTCAAGGGAGAGAGGGCCTTGTACACATTGGAACTAACGACACAGGAAGGGAAAAGGATGAGATTCTGAAGGGAGAATATAGAGAATTAGGCAGGAATTTTAAAAGGAGATCCTCAAGAGTAGTAATATCTGGTTTACTCCTGGTGTTATGAGCTAGTGAGGATAGAAATAGGAGGTAGAGCAGATGAATGCATGGCTGAGGAGCTGGTGTATGGGAGAAGGATTTACATTTTTGGATCATTGAAATCTCTTCTGCGGTAGAAGTGACCTGTACAAGAAGGACGGATTGCACCTGAATTGGAAGGAGATTAATATGCTGGCAGGGAGATTTGCTAGAGTTAATGAGATTCCAAAGGTTTTTACAAAGACGTTAAGGACAAAAGGGTAACTAGCAAGAGAACAGACTACAGATGGGAAGTGGAAGACCTGGAAAAATGGTGCACTGAGAACAACCTAGCTCTCAATGCCGGCAAAACCAAGGAACTCATTATTGACTTTTGCAGGGATGTTATTCATGCCCGCCGACACATTAACAGCACAGAGGTGGAACAAGTGGAGAGTGTCAAGCTGTCTTGGACTCTTCATGAGGACCCACTGGTTTCAAAGTCCCAACAATGTCTCTCCTTCCTCAGACAGCTGAGGAAATTTGGCATGACAGCAAATACCCTTGCCAACTTTTATAGATGCACCATTGAGAGCATTCTGACTGCACGTATCACTACCCAGTATGGCAACTGTACCATTCAAGATTGGAGACGGTTACAGAGAGTGATGAGCTCGGCCCTGACAATCACAAAGGTCAACCTCCCATCTATAGAATCCATCTACAAGGCCCACTATCAAGGAAAGGCTGCCAGCATTTTCAAAGATCCATCCCACCCTGGCAATGTTTTTCTACACCTCTACCATCGGAGAGAAGGTACAGAAGCCTGAACACACGCACCAGCCGGTTTTGTAACAGTTTCTATCTGACTGTTGTTAGAATACTGAATGGACTCACAAACTCTTAACATTCGCATGCACCTGTGTTTTGTTTTTGCCGCTGTTTACCTATTATTTACTTATTTATGCTACTTAACCATGTGATCTGCCTGTATTGCTCGCAAGACAAAGCTTTTCACTGTGCCTCGGTACACGTGATAATAAATTCAATTCAAATTCATTGGAGGAACGTGAAAGTGGTTTACTAGCTCAACAAAGTAACATTTATTCCAAGCAGACGTTCGAGATTGAAGTCCCATTACTCGGCCTGCTAGCTGCAGAAGGAACATGGTGATTTCTGCACTGTTCCCCAAAGGCAGGAATGTGTGTGAAATTATAAAACAAACTGCTGATGAATTGTTACGTGATGGTTGTGTGACATTGGGAAGGTAATGGGCCAAGGAAGGAAAGTCACCTTATTCTGCTTTTCCATACATTACATGGATAAAAGAAAGAAGCAAGTTAAATCTATAAAGTGCACTTCACAATTTAACAATACCTACAATTACTTCACAGCCAATTAATTCCACTGGGAGTACAATCATTTTGCAAATTGGATGGAAAAATGCGGTCAGCTTGTCAATGATCATGTCTATTAACACAGCAAGGTTAATCCTTTGTTGGTGTTGTTCCGTGTTGGACAGAGGCTGATTATAGGCTAGGACAGGCTGAAGGCTGGGAGTGCATAAATTCTTTACATTCCGAGCTCAGGATCGCATGTAACAAATTGAAATTTCAAAGAAATGTGCGTGAGTAGGTAAGATTTCATGCTCCAAGTAATATTTTGATCTCGGCGATTTGAATATTTGAGGTCACAATGATGATTAAGATTGGTAATAAAACTGCTATAAATAAGGAACAAAGTTATCATGAATATTCAGAGTAAGTCAAGTCCAAATGGAATCTGTCCAAAAGTACTGAAGGGAAAAGAATGAAACAGGAAAGCTGAGGCAGGAATGATTTGTGGCAAAATTGTTAGCAACTGAAGAAAATTGTGAATATAATTCCAACTTTGCAGCAAGTTATGGGTGACATTACATGATGGATGTTAAACTCCTGAATAAGGAGATCGGAAAGGAGGCTCTCGTGAAACAATTCAATAGTCATTGAGAGTAACATCACAATTGTTGCAAAACCACTTGGCTATTGGGATCCTCGATAGAAACACTGAAATTATTTTAATGACTTCCTATGAGGACACCATTCAGCCAACCCCACCTATGCCAGTACTGACTCTTTAACTTTTAAATTCTTCCTTTTCAAATATGCTCCAATTTCTATGTTACATAATATGATAGCTATGTTTTTAACAAAACAGGAACTCTGTGCCTAAGAGTAAGGGTGAAAGTGGAGAAGGTGAATGCCTTTAAAAGGAAATTGTGGGAGATAAACCTATGGAGTGTAGTGGGCAGAGAGTTACTGTGATGATCAAGGGGAGGTTGCACCCCGCAGAAGGAAGATCGATGGCCAGCCAATGGATTCAGAAGATACCTTAAATTGATGGATCATAGAACTTCCACCCCTCACTGGGAGGATCTATTGGCAGATCTGTTTGTCTGACAGTTCTTGCAGTCCTGGCAAAATCATTATTCTCTGGTGAGGGCTGCTGGTGTTAGGTTTTATGGGTAGTACGTCTTTAAGAGATGTGCTCATGATATTATTATTGCATTACAGAGTGTGACCTCATAGAATCAAGATCTCAGACAACATCTTACCCTAGGATCACTTGAAGAATGACCCATTCCTGGAAACACGGTGCTCTTTGTAATTGATTTAATGTTGGCCCAGACACTGATGTGCCTGCAAATGATTGTAAATCATATCTAGTTTGAATAAAGGTCAGTTGGATTCTGAAATACCATGGTATCCATGTCCAGTTTCTTGTCTTATGGGTGATGAAATAGACATTGCTGTATTGGGTGAAATACCTCGTTGGGACAAACCTCCACCTCAGCTGGGAGTGCAGCCAGGAGGCCCCAGAGACTTTGGAGTGAGGCAACTCATGGGGTTTCAGGTCTGGGTTCTTTTTTCACACCTCAGGGAGAGAGTGAGGAGGATGGCGGTCTGTATTATTGGTGGGTGGGATGAAAGGAACTACTTCCCTCATGGATAGTCATCAGAAGATATTAAGTGAAACATTTGTTCAAAATGGTTTAAATGTAGTGAGAATGAAGAGTTTCAAAGGTACTTTCACTTCTTATTTTTCATGTTCTAGCTCTCATTAATATTTTTCATCTTCAGGAGGCATGGCACTCAGACCCAAAGCAAAGCAAGCTGTGCTACATTTTGATGATGATTAATGTACTGCTGTGTACAGTGGAGCAATAGAGTAATACATTGTCACAGGGTGAAAAGTGGCAAGGGCAAAGTGAAATGGTGGGGAGTGGCAGAATTGAAAATTGGCCAGATTGGTTTGTTTGCCATACGTTAATAATGTCATAAAAAGTTCAAACCTCATTAAGGGACAAGACAGAATATGTTCCTGTGTACCTCTTATTCTGTCTCTCAGTTCCCCAGCATATGTTCCAAAATTCTCCTGGCTTTAATTTTCTACATCTTTCTCTCCATGTAGTCAGTCAGCATAACCTGCCAACTCACAAACCTGCATGTGGTCTCTGCTGCACAATCTGCTTCTCTCTCTTATTATCCCAACTTCTTTTTACATTGATTTGGCATCTGGCGCTGCTCACTGTGTGATTCCCTTCAATCACGGGGAAAACTCAAGAAAACAGGCATCCATTAAAAAAAAAGGAACTTGAGCTGGACAAATCTCAACCAGGTGCCCACTGAGCAGTGAGCCATAACATGGCTACTATAACCAGGGCTACTAAAAGCAAGAGTGATTCCTTGGGGGTTGTACCAGAAGAACATTTCATTGTCTGAAGTAACAGACAAGATGTGGATTAGGGAAAGCTGGCAAAAGCATTCAAATGGAATGCCACTCAAACACTATGTAGAAGAATGAGAGGGTGCCATTTTTCCTCTGCATTTTATTTGCATTAGTCTTACTTTCATCTACTAATATAGTCATTCCTTCTTTTGCGCTAGGTTTCTGCGAATCCCCCTAAAGATGAAATAATGAGTGGAGAGGTCATTAAAAATACAGATAAAAAAGTATGTTAGAAATTGTGGAAACCCGAGTTTGCTCACTGAATTTGAATTTTGTTGCTACTTATCTATTGGCACGGACAGACGAATTCACAAGTTGTGAACTTGCTGACCCAGAGGATTAACTGCATAGAGGCCTTAAACACCCAGATCATAATCATTAACTCGTGATTCACCTCTGCATAATTATCCTTATTTTGAGATTTTGTGACACCATTTACTCCATCCTTTAACTGGATTTTTCAATGAAAAAAATGGCTTAGATTTTGCATCATTTAACTATAACTATACAGGAGCTTAGTGAAACACTTATTTTTGTAAAATTATTCAAAATCCAAAAATTAAGGGGATGATTTACAATTTTATCAGAAGGTCAATTGTTCAGTGTATGCAAGGGTGCAGGTAATAAAGAGATCAATCCACTTTGAGTTCAATCGTATAATAGGCAATTAATGTTCATATGTCCCAACACAATTTGGTTGATGAGCCAGATCTTTAAGTTCTGAAAAAGGTTCATTGGACATGAAATGTTAACTCTGTTTTCTCTCCACGGATGCTGCCAGACCTGATGAGCTTCTCCAGCAATTTCTGTTTTTATTTCAGACCTTAAAGGGCTGTTGCTTAAAATTAAACATAATTGAAGAAAACACACATACCTTGCTATTGAAGATGGAAGCAAGTTAGAACAATACAGGAATTATCGTTTTGAAAATGATGGAGCAAATGACCAGTAATAGCTCTTATGCTCAATTTTAATCTGGAGTAAGTGTTCCAAATTAATGTTACTTTCCAATTTCTGCAGACATCCAATGTGTGACAGTTATGTTAGAAAAAGATGGTGGAGGTGGTGAACATAACACCTTACTCCAGATTTGTAGATGTTAGGAGCAGACAACAAAAAAAATCCCAGACTGATAAGTGTATAAAGATTATGCTTGCTTTTATTGTTTGCCATGATGATTGATGACACCAGGAGCTCACTCTCACCTTGCTATTGTGACAACATGCAGAGCACTCAGGAACAAGCATGTACATCCTACATTCCAAGAGAGCACAACTTATTACTGCTGTATTTTTAATGGCAGTTATTCAGACTAGAACCATGCCCTAGTGTCATAGACTTATCTAAAATATTGATAATTCCCAGTGGGAAGCCAATGTTAATGGAAGACTATTTCCCTTTAGCAAGAAGCTATGTGTGAACATTAAGTTGGTTTGAGTGCATCCAGTTTGGAATTTTCAGGTTTTTTCACCCATTTACTTTACGAGGGAGAGTATTATGGATTAGTGAACACAGAAGAAGCAAGCTGTATCCACAATGCATTAATTGACTCATTTTGATTTGCCACATATTCCAGGCTGGTGATATTGATTGATAATTAAGCTCAATGAACCAACAGGACTGAAGTAAAACTTATCTCTAACTTGTCCAAAGCATTAAAGGTCAAGATGGAGACAAAGGAGTGTGATAAATGTTATGTTATTTAACTGATTAAAACTGTCTGGTCAATATCACCATAAGATGAAATATTGGTGATTAATGTAAATTAAAGTTCATTCTAAACAACAGAATCTTAGTCATTGTTGGTATTAAGATAACCATTCGAGAACTATAACCTTCACAGTATCTGATTATTTGGATTTCTCTTAAGAAAAATATGTTAGAATTATGTTTGATGCTCAGAACAGTAACACTGAGTTTAAAAGCAAGGTTAATATTGAATGTACCACAGCATGTCCATCAGTATCACATCTGAAATAGTGCACAGACATTTTACTCACTTAATCCACGATGGAGTTTGCATTGCCAGGGAGGCCACTGATTGGCTCATTGACAGTCTAATTGACAGGCAGGCCCTCCAATAGGGTGGGGTACTAATTAGTGTAGACCACAGGAACACATATATCCAGGACAGGAATCAGGTATTCAACTGGGCTTGGAGGGATTGGTTGGTCTTTGAGGTGACCTGTTCCTAAAGCAACAATCTTTGTGTGGCGAGTCTAGTTTGGTTTCTGGCTAATGGTAACCCAGAAGTCAATGCTAGTGAATCGAGCAACATGAATGCCACTGAATGTCAAGCTTTCTTTGAGTAGTGCTATTATGGGCATTGCGAATTAATGCTTTCAGTTGTGCTATATCGAAAATTAATGTCTCACTAACTCTTTTTATCATGGAAATGTCTATTTTAAGAATGTTTTCAATTTTATTCCCATAAATTATCTCAATTTATAATTTTAAAACATGGGGCAGAATCTGATGTGGACTTTGGCAAAATGTGGCAGAATCATGTGAGAGGTCCCATGAAGTCCATCAGGTCATCGGGAGCAACTCGCTGCATCTATTGTACATTTTCAAAACAACAGGGTAAGTTTCACACTAGGCACTAGTGAGTTACCAGTTAAGGGGGTTTACAGCTTGTTAAACACCTTATTAATGCTGCAATTCACTTTATTAATATCCAGCTTCCTATCTTAAAGGTGCTAACAAGCTAGATGTTGACAAGCTTCAACATGAAAGTCAAAGTCATGCATAACTTCAGTTTACCGCTTGCTCCAAAGGACCTCCATGCTGGACAATGGGCACCAACATCTCAGGATGCACGCCATGGGCACTAGCCACATGCAACCCATGTCCCCACACATTAGCATTTAAGAGCCCCTCATGCTACATCTTAAATTCACTTGGTGTACAACTTTAATTTAAAAAAAATCCCTACAGTGTGGAAACAGGCCCTTCGGCCCAATAGCTCCACATCGAACCCCCACCCACCCCTGAAGAGTAACCCACTCAGACCAATTCTCCTCCCCTATTATCTTACATTTTACTCTGACTAATGCACCTAACCTACACATTCCTGAACACTACAGGCAATTTAGCATAGCTTAGTCACTTGACCAGATCAGAGTGGTGTTGGAATAGCACAGCAGGTCAGGTAGCATCTGAGGAGCACGAAAATCTATGTTTTGGGCAAAAGCCCTTCATCAGGAATGAGGCAGGAGGTCGGAATCGAACCTGAGTCCCTGGCGTTGTGAAGCAGCTATGCTAACCACTGAGCCACTGTGCTGCCTGAGCAGTGCTGCAGTCCAAAGCACAATGACAGCTACCTTTTAATGCTGTTCCAAGATCATTGTGCATTCAGGGGGATATGAAGTCAAGGACATGCCCTGTGTTTGCAGCCTGCCTACCTACTGTAGTAGCGTGCACTCACTCTGAGCTTACTTTGATGCTCACAGAATCCTTGCCTTGCCTTGTCTTTTTTTCTGTTTGCCCCTCAGCTAGAGATACCAGGGTCACAGTATTGCTCTATTGGTATGCCATTTAGCAAGCTTATCATGGTTGTCACATCTGTCAAGTGAAAGGAGATAACCTTTGGTTTAAGCAGGTGGGGGGTGTCCCAGTGCAGTAAGCCAAGGGCTGTCTCTGACGCCAGTCTAATGGCTTGGACACAATCAGTCAGCCCTGCGGGACAGTCAGAATCAGGAATCAAATGGCTACATAAGAGGTGAGGAGCTGAATGTTGGGTAGTCTACTACCTGTAATGCCCCATTGTGGAATTCTTCTTGAAATGACAGAAAGACAGATAATAAGGAAGACAAAGTGGGTGGCATAGCTGTTAGTTTTGGTGGAGATCTCCAGGGCTTGCTATAATAGGGAGATGGAATAGGTGAGAGCAAATTAAAGAAGATGTTGCAAGCAATAGAGTGTGGTACAGCATAAGCCTAGCAGATAGAGAGTGAATGTAAGGTATCAGGGAGAAGATGGTGACACTTATGCTGGCAGAATCCAGAATTGGTCTTTTCCCCATTCAAGGGCAATCCTCCAGAAACTGCAGGGACACATGTGACAGCCTGGAATGAAAGAGGCATGCTCTCATATTGTGGCTTCCTCTGCCAGGGCTGTTTACCACTTGACCATGACCCCACCCCCCACCACCAAACCATCATCTCCCAGACCATCCATAACCTCATCACCTCAGGGGACCTCCCATCCACCGCCTCCAACCTCATAGTCCCACAACCCCGCACCGCCCGTTTCTACCTCCTGCCCAAAATCCACAAACCTGACTGCCCCGGACGACCCATCGTCTCAGCCTGCTCCTGCCAAACCGAACTCATCTCGGCATACCTCGACACGGTCCTGACACCCTTAGTCCAAGAACTCCCCACCTACGTTCGTGACACCACCCACGCCCTCCACCTCCTCCAGGATTCCCGCTTCCCCGGTCCCCAACGCCTCATCTTCACCATGGACACCCAGT
>NC_057742.1:24161644-24178688 GCF_004010195.1 Chiloscyllium plagiosum
GGTCTCTCTGTTTGACAACATTCCCCAGAGTCCTACTTAAATGTGATATGGAACATGCTCTGTGTCTTTTAAGATCCTCCAGCAGTTACACCAACATTAACAAGAGTCAAGTGGTTTAGCAAAATCGTTGCCAAATCCATTTGATTGATGAGACATCTAATCTTCCGATCAGTGTTTTACTCACTAATTGATCGGCTGTGGAAATCCAGCGACTTGTCAGAATTGTGTGCATGTCACCTCTTTAAGAGTCACTGATTGGCCGTGATGAATTTCTCTCCTATCCCCTGGGATCTGACTAATAGCCCATCGACCATTTAATTAACAGGCAGTGAATTAGCAGCTCATCCTCTCTGACTGATGGTGAGTTGGAAAGGTCGTCACCAGTTAAAGGTGAAGGTGGACAAGGGCTGACCCTTTCTGGGGAGCTGTCTGTGCTCAATAACAAGGCTTCTGGCTGGAAAATTCATGAATGGAAATTCACACCCCCACCTCCTGTTTACCCTTTCTCCTGCCCCCATCGCCATGCCAGCCCCACTTTGTCTTAGAGTCATACAGCACAGAAGCAGACCTTTCGATTCAACTGCTCCATGCCGACTAAGTTTCCCAAGCTAAATTAGTCCCATTACCCTCTAAACCTTTTCTATTCATTTACCTATCCAAATGTTTCTCAAATGTTGTAACTGTACCCGACTCTATCACTTCCTTTGACAGTTCATTCCACAGGAGAAAATGAGGTCTGCAAGTCCCTCCTCCCTACCTTTTATCTTAGCCTGCTGGACAAACTTTCCTCATTCCTGAAGAAGGGCTTATGCCCGAAACGTCGATTCTCCTGTTCCCTGGATGCTGCCTGACCTGCGCTTTTCCAGCAACACATTTTCAGCTCTGTTTACCACTCCATCTAGCAGGGCCTCCAGCATTGTGCACACAAAGCATGATACAAATTTCCACAATCTGGGACAAATGCCAGAAACCATTCATGGCAACATTGCATTATTGTCCACTTGCAGAACAGTCCCTTTTAAAGATGTCCTGGCGATATGGATGCTGGCTAACTCCATGGAATCTGATTAGTTAGTTGTTCTGGGAATGGCGCATGGTAAAATGATCTAGGATCCAAAGTGAGGGATAACATGGTGCAGGATGGGTAGTTAATGAGATGAGCTCGGTAAAATGTTTTTTTTATCAATTCCTGTGACGTGGAGGTCGCTGACTAGGCCAGCATTTATCACTCATCCCTGAATGCTCCGAGTCAGCCACACTGCCTGTGGGTCTGGAGTTACATATAGGCCACCAGCGTTCCTTTCCTAAAGGACCTTGGTGAACCACATGTGTTTATCAGTTATCACAGCAATTACATGGTCAACCATTAGACTAGACTTTTACTTCAGAATTTTACTGAATTCAAATTTCACCATCGGCCATGGTAGGACTGAAGGCTACGCGCTTAGAACATTAGCTTGGGGCTCTGAATTACTCATCCAGCAACATTATCACTACGCTTTCACTTCCTTTTATATTAGGAGAAATTTCACAAGATCATCCTGCAAAAAATCCCTCCAAAATAACTTTATGCAACTTGTGCATATCCAAAAACACACAGGTTTCAGCCAATGGTGTTTGTATGTATGTGCATCTGTTTGTCTGTAAATGGCTATATAAGTGTCTTTGCATGTGTGTGTGAGAGAAAGATTCCTGGATGCACATTAATATTCTAACCTTTTTAACCAAGTTGATAAAAGATTACAATTAAATCCCTCTAATAAAGACTCCCAGACTTCAAAATTTCATCTCAGAATGAATGGCATAACCCATTTTATGTTATATTTATGCAACTACTAAGAAAACAGTAGGTGAGGATTATGTTGCATGTCAAAGCAGCAGAATGAATATGTTTGTAAGAGAAGACTGTGTGCACTGACCTGTGCAGTTTTGATTTATGGATGAGTACATGTGATGAATTATTCATAACTCATCTGCTTGAAGTGAGCCAAATGCTCCCTCTTTTGCCCAATTTATCAGTGTCAGTTAATAGCTAATACCTATTTATCTCCTCTCAAGTAAGCCACAGGCAACATGTGAATAGTAGTAAAATGAATTTGGAATTTGGTTAAAGTACATCAAGTTCTTGTTTTTATATCACTTGAGCAAATTCCACGTCGAGAAAAATTTGTATGAATGATTTGACATATCAGAATTTTGATTTATGAGAATTCTGAAAAGATTCAGAAATTTTGGATGTAGGTTTGCTCGCCGAGCTGAAAGGTTCATTTCCAGACGTTTCGTTACCTTACTAGGTAACATCTTCAGTGGACCTCATGCGAAGCAATGCTGAAAATTCCTGCTTTCTATTTATATGTTTGGGTTTCTTTGGGTTGGTGATGTCATTTCCGGTGGTGATATCATTTCCTGTGGTAAAGTTACTTCCTGTTCCTTTTCCCAGAGGGTGGTAGATGGGGTCTAACTTGATATGTTTGTTGATAGAGTTCTGGTTGGAATGCTATGCTTCTAGGAATTCTCGTGCATGTCTTTGGCTTGTACTAGGATGGATGTATTGTCCCAGTCGAAGTGGTGTCCTTCCTCATCTGTATGTGAGGATACTAATGAGAGAGGGTCATATCTTTTTCTGGCTAGTTGGTGTTCTTGTGTCCTGGTGGCTAGTTTTCTGTCTGTTTGTCCAATGTAGTGTTTGTTACGGTCCTTGCATGGTATTTTGTAAATGACATTAGTTTTGCTCATTGTCTGTATAGGCTCTTTCATGTTCAGTAGCTGCTGTTTTAGTGTGTTGGTGGGTTTGTGGGTTACCATGATGCCAAAGGGTCTGAGTAGTCTGGCAGTCATTTCTGAGATGTCTTTGATTCAGAAATGGAATGCAAAATAAAAACAAAATTGTGAAAACATTTCAGGTATGGCGACATCTGTGGTGACAGAAGTTAACATTTCAAGTTTGTGGCATGTCGTCAGAATTGGGAAAAGTTACAAATGTAATTGACTTTGTGCATGTGAAAGGAAGAACAAAAGAAAAAGTTTGTGATCGGGTAGAAAACAGGAGTGTTTAGATGGCAAAAGGTTTCATAGTAAAAGATAAATGGAATGGTGAGTTAGTCCATCAGCGATATATTTAACAAGGTGTAATCCTCCTCTTGGTTTTATACCCTACACTCTTCCAATTTCATTGAAGTCCTGGCCTTCTGTTGGTCCAATATGGCTTCCCTTTCATATACCGCTCTAATAACTGTTTACCTCTACAATTTTCTTTTAGTTTTTGTTTTCTTGAAGCTTGTACCTCTTCCAATTGCTGCTTCAATGGCTATTTTGTTTTCTCTTTATCCCCATCTGAGTTCTTTCATCACAGCATCATTGCAGGCAAAAGACTGTCTCAATGATTTCTAGCTCTTTGTGTACACTGTGCATTTCCATTGGTCTGTTCAGGTCTGTCATTTTTTTTCTATCATTGCTTTCAGTCCAAGTCAATGTTTCTGAAACTGTTCTTGCTGAGCCTAATATGAGTTACTTCCGATCATCCTGTAAACTGGGAACCTTTTTATTGGATTGATGATACAGAGCTTGTTATTCAATCTGCTTCCGATCTTTATCTTTGACTCTTCATTCACCTTTGTGAGCTGAACAGACATATCCCCTAAAGACGTCATCACCTCAGAGATGGTAATCTCAAATTTCAATGTATCCTGAGCTAGTTGTTGACCGTTTCTTCTTCAACTTTCACTTTTCTCTCTACAGCAGAGAGCTGAAAATCCAGTAATGCAGAAACAAGCAGAGTGTTTCATTCTTTTTTCATATTTGCTTCTACAACCCTTTCTTGACTAGTCTGTTGTAGTTTGTGCCTCTGACTTCAGACCGATTCCATGGAGAGTGACTAATGAGAGGTTACAAATTGCTGATGTATTCTAAAATTTGAGTTTCCAAATTTGTAGGGCTGGTCTAATGGCACTTGCCCCATGTCAATCATGGCATTGAATGAATATTCACCACATTTCTGAGGATAAATAATTTGGTATTTTTGTGAACGCTTTGGACAGTGTGATGACATTAATGCCTTTCATGACATTGACAATGTGAAATGTATTTACTGCTCTTTGTCACATAGTGTAAGTTGTTAGATAGTGAATTTTCAATCTGTTCATGGTTAATTCTCTGGCAGGTTACCAGATAGTCTCTATTGTAGCTTGAAGAAACTACTTGTGCCCAGTTTGTTTGGGTCTATGTCTGGCTCTTTGAAGCTGTTCCCACTTTTGTCCCAGTGCACTGCCCTGCCTATGTCCTTTTTTTGCCACATGGCTTACAAAATTGATGGAAGGCTAGGCATTTCCTAGGTGCATTACAGAGATCGTAACTCAATCTGTTTCCTATCTTTATCTTTTGGTTCTTCATTCACCTTTGTGAGTTGAACAGAGATATCCTCCAAAGATTTCATCATCTCAGAGATAGTAATCTCAAATTTAAATGTATCCTGAGCTGGTTGGTCAACTTTTCTTCTTGAACTTTCCTTTTTCTCTCGACAGTGAGCTGAAAATCCAATAATTCAGAAGAAAGGGGGAGGAGGCTATACCTTCCACAAGTCTTGCTACGTTTGGGTGCTCTAGTGATTGTGTTAAGTGTTGAGTTTGTAATTAGGACCTATGAACTTCATTGACTAACAAAGATCATATTGAACTTATGTACATCCTTCAGTAGCTCTTTAACGCTATACATTTTTAGTTTTTTTAGAAAATCTTTCTGGAAAGCCTACATGGAGATATTTGCAATCACCCACTCAAGAATTCCGTTGCTAGCTCCCCATCTGACCAATCACACAATGAGCCCTTTGTACTGCATCTGCTAATCGAGCAGTCTGTGGATTATGTCTGTTCGAATGATATTAATTCTAGTCCTTGAATATAAAGCTTTTATCTGACTTTGAATTGGTCCTTTAATGTGGTTTATATTTTTGGTGGAACTCTTTGCTCCACATAAATCCTGATATTTAAAGTCTCCGTAAACCTTTACTTCCATTTGCTGAACAAATCTTAATGGTTTGTTTATCTGCATCAGACACACCCAAATAGAGAACCCACAGATCTGAATGCTGTTTAAACATTTTCAGTTCTGTTGGGAAGTGTGCTGTGTCCCAATTTAAGCAAGTGAATTCTGTAAACATTCTGAATAATACCTTTGACATTCTCTTACTTGTTATCAATTCTACACAAACCTAATGTTTTTCCTTTTTAAAAAATAAGTTAAACTGGTTCCTCAACTGTGGTTTGTTTACTTACCAGCAAGTTGTGTTCTTAACCCTTTCGGGTTTTTGCAATACTGTCCAATGTTTTAACGAATGACATTGAAGCTAATCTCATTCACTTCAGCATGATATAAAACTTCTCACCTGGGTTCATCCTGAAAATTAATTTGCATGTTTACTCTTCAGTCAGGATAGATCTTATCAGAACAATGGTTTATGGAGAAGAGAGTTCCAAATACTCAGGCTATCTGAGAGAGAAAATAAAATCTTTTAATGTCCATATCAAATTTGTATACTGCACATTTAGGTAACCAATCTGTTATTTGTTTTGCTAGAGTTTGGGTGTAGTGTTCAGTTATTTATAGAGCACTAATAATCCATTCATGAGTTTTTAGAATTTCTGAAAACAACTGAATTGACATAAATGATTTGGATGTGAGCATAAGAGGTACAGTTAGTATGTTTGCAGATGACACCAAAATTGGAGGTGTAGTGGACAGCGAGGAGGGTTACCTCAGATTACATCTTGATAAGGTGGGCCAATCGGCAGAGAAGTGGCCGATGGAGTTTAATTCAGATAAATGCAAGGTGCTGCATTTTGGGAAAGCAAATCTTAGCAGGACTTGTACACTTAATGGGAAGGTTCTAGGGAGTGTTGCTGAACAAAGAAACCTTGGAGTGCAGGTTCATAGCTCCTTGAAAGTGGAGTCACAGATAGATAGGATAGTGAAGAAGGCATTTGGTATGCTTTCTTTTATTGGTCAGAGTATTGAGTACAGGAGTTGGGATGTCATGTTGCAGCTGTACAGGATAGAGGGCATAGGTTTAGGGTGAGAGGGGAAAGATATAAAAGGGTCCTAAGGGGCAACTTTTTCATGTAGAGGGTGGTATGTGTATGGAATGAGCTGCCAGAGGAAGTGGTGGAGGCTGGTACAATTGCAACATTTAAAAGGCATTTGGATGGATATATGAGTAGGAAGGGTTTGGAGAGATATGGGCCGGGTGCTGGCAGGTGGGGCTAGATTGGGTTGGGATATCTGGTTGGCATGGACAGGTTGGACCGAAGGGTCTGTTTCCATGCTGTACATCTCTATGACTCTAATTAAAATGAAAAAGCCAGAATAATGTTACAATTTTTGTAAGTAGAATATTGAGCATGAGTGCATACATTATCATCAATTTGCAAATCCAGTGATTTGTAACAAGGACGAGATAGACAATGAGTAGTCATTTCTCCCAAGTTACCGCCCTCAGCCTCCCTGAATGTGTCAATAAATTGCTGAATTTTCAGATTCGTTAACAAGTAGGTTCTGACTTGTGAAAGTGTACCAAGTGACAGTGGTGAAAGGGGATGAATTGGGAGGAACAAATTGATAAAAGCCTTTAGGTAGCCTCAAGAAGACATCCCAATTCATTCGGAAATCTTTGCCTTTGCTGTTGGGGTAGGGATTAACAAGTGACCAACAAACCAAAGAAAAGATGGCTCATGTTTACGTTGAGTTCCTGCTAAATGGTTCTGTCGCTTATTGTGCAAACTATTTGATATGTGTTAGCAGTAAGTACTCTTTACCAGTATGTGGTACAGCTCTGCAATTGGCTCTTTGTTGACCCAGATTTTGTAAAGATGCTTCCCTGTGGTTAACTGCCTATTATTGTTGCCAATTCTTCAAACTTGCTTGGTAGCATCTTGTAATATCTAGTTAAAAATCACAAAACACCAGGTTATAGTCCAATAGGTTTATTTGGAAGCACTAGCTTTCGAAGCATAATTGTAATACCTAGACATTCGGGGTTTGTTGGTTAATAGCTTCTTAATGCAGTCTTCATTTACTTCTTGATTCCATAAACTACTTATTTGATTAGTATGAAAGGTGCAAGAAATTCAGATTAATAATTAAGCATTACAACCCTTTACCCATCCAATTCACTCCCTACAAACCCCCAGAAAATTGCTTCACGCACGGAAGTGTCAGACTATGAGAATTATGGATCTCTGCTCCTATTTCATGTTTCTAACAAATTAGCAAGAGCATGTCTACAACTGAGATTGCTCATGTCATTGCTGTCCTACAATTCCAGCATCAGACTTTTTTTGATAATATAAAATGGTGTGTTCCTCTGTCTAAGATTTCTATTTCTGCCACACTGTAATGGTGGTTTTTTTTGATTAGATTAGATTGCTTAGTGTGGAAACAGGCCCTTCGGCCCAACAAGTCCACACTGACCCTCCGAAGAGCAACCCACCTGGACCCATTCCCCTACATTTACCCATTCACCTGAAACTACGGACAATTTAGCATGGCCAATTCACCTAACCTGCACATTTTTGGATTGTGGGAGGAAACCCACACAGACAAGGGGAGAATGTGCAAACTCTACACAGAGAGTCACCTGAGGCGGGAATTGAACCCAGGTCTCTGGCGCTGTGAGGCAGCAGTGCTAACCACTGTGCCGCCCATTCTGTGATGTATTTGTAGAAAGGTTACCAAAGTGATTAGAAGCTGGATATTTGTTGTGAGCTGTTGCCCATTTTGTTACTTTAATTAGAATTCAAGCTGTTTAGAGGTTCTTTGACTAAAAAAAAGTTAAATTAATTGATTGAACGTTGAAAACCATGAAAGTAGTCCACAAGTACAGTCAGTTCTGCTATAACGCATATTTCTTCAATGCAAAATGGCATTAACGCAATTGAAGCATTTAGACCAATATTTGTAAAAAGCGAACGTTTCTTATCTGTTATCTGGCTATAACATGATTCTGGCCCCATTAGCTTAAATGGCTATTGTGTAATTTTTATATAACACGAGGTTGCACGAGAATGGAACTATCACGTTACAGTATATCAAAACGACTGTAATTCAGGAAGCCAAGCCTAGCAGGGAATAGTGGATTCCTTTGTTTTAAAGTAACATGATTTCAGTTTTGGATCCAAAATGCGTGCCCGTGTGCAAAGTCTTCAAAAACATTTAATCCTGAATGTTCCTCAGAAACCACATAATGGTCTTGGAAAAATGGGTACTTTAACATTGAACATAATCATGATCAGTTGAAAGAAATAAGCCCTGCAATACAAGCAAACTCAAAGGTAAGGTAGCTCTCTGTAGATTTGAGTGCAGTCACTAATATCTTTACTGATGATTGTAACTGGGTTAGCCCTATACAATCAACCATTGGTGGAAGGAGGTATTGACTCAAGAAGCTCTACGTTAGAAGTTAATACATTGACACCAAGTACTTTGGGAGAAAGTGAGGACTGCAGAAGCTGGAGAGTCAGAGTCGAAAAGTGTGGCGCTGGAAAAGCACAGCTGGTCAGGCAGCATCTGAGGAGCAGGACAGTCGACGTTTTGGACATAAGCCCCTCTTCAGGAATGTCCTGGTGAAAGGCTTATGCCTGAAACATCGACTCTCCTGCTGGTCGGATGCTGCCTGCCCTGCTGTGCTTTTCCAGTGCCACACTTTTTGACACTAAATGTTTTTTCACATTCAACAGGTTTAGTCTTTAATCATTTTTAGAACAATTCAGTCCCCTTTCAAGTTGTTGATCAAGCTCTTTAGCTAAAACTCAATAATATTTATTTACAGTTTTGAAGTGGACCTGATAGCCAAGTCCCAAGATAGAAAACCAGTCTTTTGACTTCAAATTCACAGGATAGAAGTCAGTTTGTGTTTCCAGAATTCTGCATGGCTCCTTTAATCTTCTGATTCAATCCCCAATTCATAGTGTTCACCATACTTGTACTTCTTTTCTTTATAATACTTGCTTTTCTTCAAGAAGTATAGGACAATAATATCACACAAGATTGCCAACCCAGATCCGATATTTATCATTGTAGGGATAATAACAAAATTTCCAGCCTTTCCAAAAACTTCAAACCCAAATTGTATTCCATACATCTTGAACAATGTTCTTACTTCGATTCCATTCATATTTACAAAGTATTTAGCAAATCTCATTTCACATAGCAAAATTGGGGAGTTGTCTGTTACATTTCAAGAAGCTGAACTTCAGACCAATAGGGTCTCTGAAGATTGTTGGAGCAGAGATGTCTGGAACAGGACAGAATGGCATGCACTAAGTCCTCACTTAAAATTGTGGTTGCATTCCTGAAAATCATGACCTTTAGTGAATTATAGATTCCCATAGAAATCAGTGTTAAAACTGTAGTTACATTCATTTGGTCATTTCTTACTAGATAAAGCAAAGTACAAGTTGAAATACTGTACAGTACTTGTTTCAGTCCTAGCTGAAATAACTTGCAAATTAAAATAAACCACTAATAATAAAAGAAGCATTGTACTTCAGGACCTTTCCAATCAGAAAACAACTTTAAAACATTACCAAGTTCAAATCTTGTACATTCCTAAATGCCTACATTCATAAGCTTCATAACTTTAAAATAAATTAAAAATATACATGAAATAAAACATAAATGAAAGTACTGTAAATGCACGTTAAAGTTTACTCATCTACTTGCACTAGTTACCTTCCACCACTAGATGGCACCTGGAACTTCAGTGCAAGTATGCAATAGGAGCCAGAATGGAAGTAGACTCTAAAGACTTTAAAAGGACAGAGGATGGGAGCAGGAACCAGGAGGGTTGTGAAAAAGAGCAGAGCGTAAGAGTAGGAATTGGAGCAAGGCCAGTACTGAAAGCAAGAGCGAAAGCATGGGGAAACAGGCCTTGAGAACGGACAGGCCAAAGGACAGAAAGGCTGTGGCAGGCGAAGCCAAACTGAAGCGCTCAAGGCAAACAAATACATTGCCCTAGCTGCCAAAGTAGTTAACTCAGCCACATTAGGGAGATTTAAACAATCCTTGGATAAGCACATGGATGATGATGGAATAGTGTAGGGGGACGAGCTGAGAATAGCTCACAGGTCAGCACAACATCGAGGGCCGAAGGGCTTGTTCTGTGCTGTATTCCTCTATGTTCTAGATATGTGTCCCTGAACACAATGGGCAATTTAGCATGACCAATCCGTCATAACTTGCACATCTTTGGACTGTGGAAGAAAACCGAAGCACCCAGTGGAAACCTGCAGGCACGGGGAGATCGTGCAAACTCCACACAGACATGCGTCCGAGGCTGGAATTGAACCCAGGTCCCTGGCGCTGTGAGGCCAAAGTGCTAACCACTGAGCCACCATGTTGCCCATAAGTAGATTCTTAATTCTTCTGATCTCTGGTCTTCCTCTTCCCAAGTCCTTTCAGTTCTTTTGCAGTACACAGGGCAATTGGCATTCAAATTGTTCAGTATGGGAGAAAGTGAGGACTGCAGATGCTGGAGATCAGAGTAGAGAGTGTGGTGCTGGAAAAGCACAGCAGGTCAGGCAGTCAAGACTATGGTGGCTAATTGTTCAGCCTCTCAGTCACTAGTTAGAGAGAGCAGTTTATAACCAAATGATGTGTGAGATTAGCTAGCTATCTTCCAATTCATTGTTCCTTTTTTGCAAGATGAGAGAGGATAGTAACTTTTTAGAGCGTGGAGTCTTTCTGCAGTTGAATTATTCACACGCAAGCTATCCACCGAGGAGTGAATTAGGGATTTGTTGTCAATGCTGAGCTCTCCTGACCCACAAAGATCTTTCTGATTGAAACACCAACCAACAGTTTGACTCTGAGCAAACCTGTGTTGAACATATACCCACAGTACTGATGAGTCCTGCAGTCTTTCCCAGCTGTCTGAGGAAGACAACAATGTAAATACAAACTCACAATGAGTTCCAGGAACTTATTTTCAAACTGCAATCTCTCCTTCCAGAATTTTCTTGATTTAAAGCAAGTATTCTTTTCCCATTTTGGTCCACAACCAAAAATAAATAGACATGGCCTTTATGTTCTTTTTGGACTGGAAGACTCACTTGAGCACAATGACATGAGCACCCAAAGATAATAATGATATTTCTTTGCATTTATGTTGAGCTGCACCGAAACAATGTAGGACTGAGAGTACCAGAGGACAATCTAAATTTTCCCCTACGTATTCTCAAAGTTCTGACAGCATGCTCCAAATGGCTGAAATATCCAGGTTTAATGATCTGCTGAGGACCAGCCCTTTTTAACTTGAGGCGCTCCCCTCCTCTCACAGCTCGTCACCTATTTCCTCACACATCAATTGCGTCACTGTGTCCTGGTTGGTCATTCTGTCAGAATGCACTGATGACCAACCCGGGATTTCACAGAGGACACCAGCAAAGGAGAGCCAGAGGCTCGTGGTAGTTGGTAAAGCGGATTGAGTTCATAATGTTAAAAGGTGCTGAAAGTTACTGCTGCTGCTGGCAAACTTATTCACAAAGCCAAAAGAATTGTAGTGTGGGAAGTGAAAACACTCACTCCAGACCCAGTACCTTGCTAAGTGACAGTTGATCGTGTGTGTTGACTATATCATGTCAATAGATTATTCTAACACCTTAAAATTAATAATGAAGTTATTTTAAAAGTATTCGTGAGAAGGCAGTATCTTTTACATGATTTGATGAACTGAAACCAAGGTTAGATTGCAAATGGGATGAAGCATTAAACTGGAATTTCAGGGTCACATTTGCAAACTGAAAAGAATGGTTGAGCAAAGAGATCACTTGACTGCAGTTTCTGTTTATGCCGTTAACAGTTGACTATTCCGTTAAGGCCAACATTTTTAGCAGGTTTTGGAAGCTGGTAATCACAAGGGAGTGCAATCTGAATAAGATGTCAAAGTAAAAGGCATGGAAAAACACATAAGTATGTAACACTATTTATTTAATTGGTTCCTGTTAGTTACAGTTCACTGACACATTAACCTACACCAATTCTTAACCAGTTATTACTTGTTGACACCCATAGTTTAAAACATATTCCACTGCCATTTAAAACTCAAACATCAAATCTTTGACAGCCTTTTTGAGACATATGAAAAGAAAACAATGCAGTATTGAGGGTAATCAACATTATTTTTACTTTAGACTCTATTTATGGAGTTGAGTCCTTATTCCATTCCAGGGAGCTACACATACCAGTGTGTGCTGTAAACATCACTGAAGATCCCTGAAAGTTCAACAGCTCATTATTGGTATTGATATGAGGGTATAGTTACAATAGCAATTTTGCTGTAAATGTGCCTCAATTCCCAAACAAAATGGAATAAGAATCCTGGGCTTGGGACTTGGTGCCTGTCGCTCATTGGCAAATTCTGCTGGAGCCTCAAAATGGCAGTGCTTTCATCTTTTGAATGGACACAGCCACACAATGTGTTACACTAATTAATCAACCAGAAGTCAAAATTGATCACATTCTCACCTTTCATTCTGTCTAATCTCTTAATTTTATTCAATGGCGCCACAGACATTTCCACAAACAGGACGCTTAGGGTGTCATTGGGTATATCGGGCTCTACCTAAAGAAAGAAGGACTTGCATTTATGCAGCATCTTTTATGACATCAGGGGGTCTCAAAGTGCTTCACAGCCACTGAAGCAATAATGAAGTGCAGTTCCTGTCAGACAAACATTTACATAATTTCACATTCAGCAGTGTCCAGATGTGAGCATTTACAGTCATCTGTGTTCAAAAGTGATATTCAGTCATCTTTTGACATCAAATTGTGATCAACTGACGTTAAATGGAAAGATACAAGGCCCAGAAAAACATCATTTGTGGCGGTCTTGCATGATTTATATGCTCAGAGGGCATTCAATTGGAATCAAAAGCAAACAAGAGGTAATACTCCAGTTTTCAGCAATCACAGTGAAAGTGACTAAGTTTCACACATCAGATTCACCTAATGCCCAGCGGATGCTGTACATGCATTCAGTGTGTAGATTGCTTAATGTGGGTTAATGCACAAATTACTATCATGCTTAATATTGCAGAAGTGTGAAGACGTAGAGGAACAGTGTATTGAACACATTTGGGCAAACTTTCCATTAACAATTACAGGCAGCACACTAGTGCATGCACAGAAATATCAATTCATGATCCATTATATAGCTTACCACTGAGTTAACTTTCATCCCCCGTTTCCAAACTGCCTGCTTCTGTACCCCGTAATCTTTATTTCATTCTGTTTTCTCTTGTGATTTAACATGTTCTTTATATAAAAATCATTGGAGGAGCATTATGTTGTCTTAATTTAATTTTGTTTTGTGCACCTAACTGCAACAACATACGGTAGAACCTCGATTATCTGAATGAGACGGGTGGGGAGTATTTTGTTCGAGTAATTGATCGTTTGGACAATCGATCAGATTGTAACCAAGCAGTAATTTATGCATGCTGGTTATCGAACAGTTCTTGACTATCTGACAATGCATGCCAAAATGCCATTTAACCAATAATTGACCTATCATAAACAAACAGTAATTTGAGTGCCAGTTGTTGAACATTTTGCGGTTATCCAGCAATGCACGACATAATGCCGTTTAACTGATAACTGAATGCTGAGTTTCCTAATGCCGTTTTTACGGGACCTTGCGATCTTGTTCGGATAATCCAAAATTCGGATAATTGATTGCTTATACATTTTATTACAATGTTTCACTGGAGATTCACCTTGTCTTGGCTCCTTAGGATTTTATAAACCTCTTAAGGTCACTCTTAACCTCCTATGCACTAGTGAAAAGAGTCCCAGCCTATCCAACCTCTCCCAAGAACTCAAGTTCTGGCCACATCCTGGTAAATCTTTTCTGAACCCTCTCTAATTTAATATAATCCTTCCTATAGCAGGATGACCAGAACTCTCACAGTATGCCAAAAATGGCCTCACCAACTTCCCTTACAACCTCAGCATGATGTCCCAACTCCACAACTCAATGCTCTGAACAATGAAGGCAAATGTGGTAAATGCCTTCTTAACCACCCTGTCTACATGTGATACAACTTTCAAACAATTGTATACCTGAACCCCTGGGTCTCTCTATACATGACCTTAGATAGCTCTGGGGAATAAACTCTGAATTTATGTAAGCTAATAGATTAGTTATATTCCATAACACAAAATCAATAAAATATTATTTCAAGATCTCAAACACAGATTTTGTTTTTATTTTATTCCATCATAAATCATTAGGATTTAATTTAACCTAATACACTCCAGATGTTTTGCAGATTTCTCAACCAAACGTCATATACAAGACCTGCACTCCCAGCAATCACTGAGATGGTGGCAGCAGGAGTAGCAGTCGAGCCGGCTATAGCAGCAGAGGTGGTGGTAACGACAATGGCAGTGAAATCAAAACTACAAAGATGGAAAGGAGATGATAACAGAACTTTTGAAAGAAAGAAGTAATCCATCAGATATTCAGAAGGAAAATGAAAGTTCTTTGGAAGAAATTGAAATTAAGTTTTCTTTTTCTCATCTCACATTTGCTTCTTTGGTAAAGACCCTCTTGGAGTCATGGATAGAGCCATAGAGATGTACAGCACAGAAACAGACCCATTGGTCCAACTTGTCCAAGCGATCAGATATCCTAATCTAATCTAGTCCCATTTGCCCACACTTGACCCATTCATATACCCATCCAGATGCCTTTTAAATGTCATTGTACCAGCCTTCCTCTGGCACTTCCTCTGGCAGTTCATTCCATACATGCACCACTCTCTGCGTGAAAAAGTTGCCCCTTAAGTCCCTTTGAAATTTTTGTCCCACTCATCCTAAACATATTCCCTCTGGTTCTGGATTCCCCCACCCCAGGGAAAAGGCATCATCTATTTACCCTATCCATGCCCCTCATGATTTTATAAACCTCTATAAGGTCACCCCTCAGCCTCCAAAATGCTCCAGGGAAAAAGCCCCAGCCTGTTCAGCCTCTCCCTATAGCTCAAATCCTCCAACCCTGGCACCATCCTTGTAAATCTTTTCTGAACCCTTTCAAGTTTCACAACATTCTTCCAATAGGAGGGAGACCAAAATTGCACACAATATTCCAACAGTGGCCTAACCAATGTCCTATAAAGCTGCAACATGACCTTCCAACTCCGGTAATCAATGCTCTGACCAATAAAGGAAAACATACCAAACACCACCTTCACTATCCTGTCTACCTGCGACTCCACTTTCAAGGAGCTATGAACCTGCACTCCAAGGTTTCTTTGTTCAGCAATATTCCATATAACCTTACCATTGAGTGCATAAGTCCTGTTCTAATTTGTGTTTTCAAAATGCACTAACTTACATTTATCTAAATTAAACTCCATCTGCCATTTCTCAGCCCATTGGTCCATCTGATCAAGATCCTGTTGTAATCTGAGGTAACCTACTTCACCGAGAGAGAAAACTCAGGCAAGAAACATCTGTGGAAGCATCGAACTTATTTTCACTATAATTGCTTCCCTGTTAACAAAAGTTTTCTGGCTGTCTGCTAAAAAAAATTGGGAAAAAAACCTGTACTGGGAGAACTGGCACTCCCTTGCCATTGTTGACCGTAAGCTCTTTCCGAGACATATTGGCACCTCTGCCTTTATGACCCCTCTTGGAAAAAAAAACAGAATAATGCTATGAGAGTTAGCATTGTCACAGTACATAACTGAAGGCTGTCTCAGCTCCTGGTAAAGCAGATCAAATTGTAAGGCACTCTTCAGCACTTCACAACAGTTAACCGGGACTTGGCTACTGTACTTACACAGCCTCAGGAAGTGCACTTTAGTAAGATCTAGGTAAACCAACTGCAGGCAACAATATGCAATCTAATACTGCCCTTTCCTCCTTTTGAATCTCTTTTCTTTTTTCGTTCTCATTGTAAATAACAAGAAAACTTGAGTGCAAGCAGCAGCAGAGGTAAGCCGAACCCGAAAGACTGCAGCTAAGGTAAGGCAGTTTTTAAAACTGCCTTACCTGCCTGGGGCAGTGTCTCCCACCCGCCCTCCTCCTCTAACCTAGTTAATAAGGTAAGGTTCATTCTAAACTTCCTCTATTGAATATAAGTTTGTTATTAATTTTATAGAAACTTGAACTAAGCTTTCTACTTTAGTACTGAGTGGGTGTTCAGATAAGTCAGGTATGGATGCTAGGGCAGTTGCTTGCTCCTCCTGCAGAATGTGACAGGTGGGAGACATGGCACACATCTCTGCTGGCTACATCTGCGGGAAGTGCACCCAACTCCAGCTCCTTGAAAACCGTGTTAGGGAATTGGAGCTGGAGCTGGATGAACTCCGGATCATTCGGGAGGCTGAGGGGATAATTGAGAGGAGTTACCGGGAGTTGGTCACTTCTAAGGCTCAGGACAAGGATAGATGGGTTACAGTTAGAGAGAGGAAAGGGGACAGACAGTGCAGAGATCCCCTGTGGACTGCTGGGGGGGGTGACCTACCAGAGGAAAGCCATAGCAGTCAGTTCTCTGGCACTGAGCCTGACACTGTGGCAAAGAAGGGAAGGGGGCAAAATGGAAAAGTACTCGTGATGGGGGACTCGATAGTTAGGGGAATCGATAGGAGATTTTATGTTCAGGATCAGGATTCCAGGAAGGTATGTTTCCTCCCTGGTGCCAGGGTCCGGGACGTCACCGATCGGGTGTATAATGTTCTAAAAGGGGAGGGTGAACAGCCAGAAATCATGTTACATATTGGCACTAATGATATAGCCAGGAAAAGGATCGAAGATATAAAAAGTGATTTCAGGGAGTTAGGATGGAAGCTGCAAAGCAGGACGAACAGAGTAGTGTTCTCTAGTTTACTACTGGTGCCATGAGATAGCGAGGCGAGGAACAGGGAGCGGGCGCAGCTTAATACGTGGCTGTGCAGCTGGTGTAGGAGGGAGGGCTTCAGATATGTAGATAATTGGGATGCCTTCTGGGGAAGGTGGGACCTGTACAAGAAGGACGGGTTGCATCTGAACT